>NC_081558.1:176548744-176776186 GCF_022355385.1 Mustela nigripes
CCCGGCCGCCGCAAGATAAACAAGAAGTCACAGTACTTATCTGGGTCATGATACTTTGTTACTCAGGCAAAACGTAGTACCAAATGTTTTAAATTCTGTCACTAGCAGAGGTCAGAAGGATGACAGAATCAGCTCTGTGGGCCTTTCATTTGGCTCTCCTAATTATCTTAATTATGCAAGTTCCTCCAGGTCAGCACACAGTTCAAAACAGAGCCTAAAATGCTCTTTCCCCAGCTATCAGCCTCTTTACTTTTACCTTTAAACACTAAAGACTACAAATATGACCTTCCACTGACCTGACTGATCCATTTTAAGAGACTTTCCAGCAAAACTAACTGAGCAAGGCAACCTCGTAGGGCTGCAAGGCCGAGAACTGATAAGCTCGTCAACAGCAACAGCCTGTCAGGCAAAAATGTTCCAACAGAGTGCACTTCACAAAGCTTTTCTTGGTGTCTGCAAGACAACCATAGCAGTGCTTGCCCAGGGCTCACTGGGAAATAAGGGGGATGGAGAAAGGGGTGGGTAGGTGACGCTGAGGTGTTGGACAAGTGCAGGCTCCTCTCCTGCAGATGGTCCTTGGGCCACAGGTCAGCACGGCCCCATAAGGCACAACATATGAAAAGAATTGGGGTTTTGCCCATTCTGACTCCAGCATTAGTTCCAGGACTCTTCCCACCTTTGTGCACCCATTCAGTGACCTCTGCTGCCCCTCCAAGGCCACATCCTCTCTCTATGTATATATCTCATTCCCATCCATGGTAGCCAGTGCCTGCACTTTGCTACTGTCTTCTCACTTCCTTCAATGTGGAATCCCTTCAATTTCCTATCCCTGTTTGAGCATATTGCCTTAAACACTCATTGTGCTTTGCCTCCTTCTCATTGGCTGGGTCTCAGCATGAGCATAACCTTATTCAAGAGATTTCTCCAACTCTGGACTCCAAATTAGGTCTTTAGCCCATCACTATCCCTCATCACTCCCTTGTCTGGTCCTTCTTTGTCATAATTTGACTTTTTCTACTTCTTTGTTCACAAATATTCAGGAAAAAAAAATCTATTTTATTCACCACTGAATCAATACCTAGTACAGGGCTTGACCCAGTGTAAATGTTGTTCTTTATAAATAACACTCAACTTTAACAGAGTTCTTTTCATTGAGTGCCTATTAAAAAAAAAAAAAAACTTCCTAATTAATTGCCACCTTTTCCCCCCAGTAATCTGAACCACCCAGGCTTCCCTAGCACATGCCAGGAACTTGGAATATATCTGCTCATTTAATGGCCAACACAGCAATGGAAGTATGTCATATTATACCCATTTTACAGAGAAGAAAACTGAATGAGCAATAGTTACATGATTTTCCCAAGTGTTTAGATATGCCAATGTCCAAAGAAGAAGTTACATAAGCATTTCAAGCATTATAGCAGGCCAATAGGATCTCATCATCTCATCATTCTGAGATACAAGCTATAAAAGGACCATCTTAACCAACTGAGCCACCCAGGTGTCCCTATAAAAGGACCATCTTAAAGGACACTCTTTTAGTAACTTGATTCTTTAACAAGTTCAGGAAGTACAGAATGATGAAGAGAAAGTATCAATGGACAGGGCCATCCGTTTAAGTAAGTACGGGGCACAGAAGGCCCCTACTGGCCTGTAAGAGAATGTGAGGTATGTGAGTAACAGAATTCTGGAAACACAGTACAGAATGTTAATGACAATAAAGGATGTCAACTCAGCCTATAACTATATGGTGTTTAAGATTAGGAACTCTAGAACAAGACAGACTTGAATTTTAATCCATGCTCTATTATTGGCTAATTTTGACTCATTTTCCCATCTGTCAAATAAATACAACAATTTCATCTCCCAACATTGGTGTGAAAACTACATTATGTATTTAAATTAGTTAACACAAATGTCTGACACAGACTAAGGATTCAGTAAATATTAATTTTGTTATGGTAATTAATTTTATTATTATCTTTAGCTTGAATTGCCACTGTAAGACCAGAAATTTTAGCACCTGTCTCTGGAAGGGTACATGCTAGATCGTATGTGCTGGTGGGAGGTGAGGACATTCCTTACAAGTATGCTGTAGCAGCAGTATCTCTTCTGTGTGAGAAATACTCTATAATAGTATATTTGCATCTCTATTTATCAAGATCAAAAAAAATCTTTATTCTGAAAAAATATCATTTGATGGTATATACCAAATTCTTCCCATTTACATAAGTGTAGTGGAGTTTATAAGTTTATGGACATCCAAAAAAAAAAAAACCTTACGATTTCACTTTTATTTTTGTGAGGTGGTTTTAAATATATGCTAAGTTCTTCCTTAAGTTCTGCGAAAAAGTTCCAATTTTATTATATGCTACCTGACAATTGCCTCCCTTGGGGATTCATTTGTTATCATCCTAATTATCACTTTGAAGCATTCTGGACAATTACGCTCAGAACAATTTGCTCAACCACACCTTGTTTGGGCTACATTCAGATTTGACTCTGCTGACTATATAACGGAATCAGTACATTTGTACCTAAAACAAATTTGCAATTACCTCCACAGGGATTTTTAGAATCACTTCATGTGGTGAGTAGAAACATTAATCTGGGTGCTTAACTACAGCTTGGGCATTAATTGGCACTCAGATAACATATATTGAAGAACATTGCATGGCATGATTTAATATAAAAATAAGTTCTGCCCAATAACTAACTCCAATGCCTTATGTTTAAACACAGAATGATGCTAATGTTTGAAATTCTCATTTGAACCATATTCACTGCATTGAAAATAAGACTATAAGAGGTCATGAAATTTAGAGCTTTGTTATTAGCCTCAAGAATTTCCTTCATTATGTAAGAAAACCATAAATAATAGTTTTACTATTACAATGATACTCCAAAAACATAATTTTATTGCTTTTAAAGAGATTTTAATGTAGCTAGGATGATTAAAATCAGTGCTTGGATATTTTTAACCCCGGGTACACCTTCAACACAAGATAAGAATTCATAATTTTATGCAATATTCTTTCCTACAGAAGACTTTATTTTTCTTAGATATTTTGGGTGCATAAAACTAATAAAAAATAAATTGAGTTCTTTTCAAGGTGTGAAACATAATGTGATTGCCTAAGTAAAGACAGAATATTAAAAAATGTCAATGCATGAATCACATTTTCCCAAAATGACTACTGGAGTTAATGCCATTTTAGGTTTGTAATTAATTTACTCAATCACTCATTCATTTAGTGATTGCATATTTATTGATGATTGTATTATGTTCCAGGGGCTATTACAGCCATGGGAAACAAGCATAAACTAAACAAAAATTAATTCCTTCAGAGAGCATCCATTCTGGTTGGTTATGGAAGATGGTCAATACACAAAATAAATAAGCAAATATATAGAATCTTGGGTGGTGATAACTACAGTGGAATAAATAAAGCAGGAAAGGGAATGGAAAATGTTGGAAATGGACTTGAAATTTTAAAGAGTAAGGTTATAGTAGGTTTTACTGAGTAGGTGACATTTAAAGAAATAGATAAAGGAGAGAATGGGGTAAATCTTGCAGAAATTTTTTGGGAAAGACAATTTTAGAAGAAGAATATTAAGGTTAAAGGCTCAGAGGTAAGAGAATGGTTGGTGCTTGGGAGGAAAATCAAAGATGACAACATGGCTGGAGTGTCATTAGAGAGAGAGAAATGAGAGATGGAGAGACAGAGGTTCCAGATACCAATCTAGTAAAGTCTTGAAAAACATTATAAGGACTTTTTCATTAAAGCATTTTTCATAATGTTCACACCCTATGTCTGAACACATTTTAATCATCTTCTGTTTTCTATAAAAATGTTCATTTGGTAGTACACTAAAAGGCTCATGGTTGAACTCCAACTTTAAAAAAAAAAATTTGTTACCAACTGATCAATAATAAAGCTGAAATAGTGCTCCCTTCAGAGCACATATACTAAAATTGGATCAATAAGAGAAGATTAGCATGGCCCCAGGGTAAGGATGACATGCAAATTCGTGAAGTGTTCCATAGTTAAAAAATAAATAAATAAAAATAATACTAATGATAATAAAGCTGAAATAAACCACATTTTAAAATTAAATGCATTCCAAGGATGGAGAGAATTTTGCTAAAATAATCTATCTTCAGTTAAATTGTTCAAACTGACAGAAACTGCTAGTGGTTCTCCAATGTCCATCTTCCCCCCTGGCTCATAACAGAACTCCTGCAGGCCTTGTGACTAAGTATTGGCTAGTGGGATGCAAGCAAAAGATATAGGTCCCAACTTTAAGTCCTAAGAGTGAAGACATGTTGCTATTTTGGCTCCTTCCCCTTTGCGGCTGCCCACAAGTCAATGAGTACTAGAACAGAGATGGAAGTAACACATCAAAATGAGGAAAATTAGGCAATCAGCTGTGACTGCTTATATCTGGTTGGGAATACCACAGAGAGACATAGGTCTATCTTTTTATAGCCTATATTTTGGGACCTTATCAAAACATTAAAATTTTAGAAAACGTGTAGAACCTTTAGAATCCTTATAGCATTTATTCAAATGTAACCCAAAGTTTATCATTTGTTTAGCAGTAATTCCTGAGTAACTTAGCATACCAAGGAAAAGCCTAATGAGTTAAAGAGATTTCATTTACAATTTAGATCTTGTCAACATTTGCTAAAATCTTAGAAAGCTTTAAAGCACATGCCTAAATACAATTAGGGATGTTAAACACCTGATATGGGGAAAATGTGAAAAATGGTTTTCCTGGACCAGCAAAAAGAAAACAACTGTTTACATTTTCTTCTTAACAGCAGATTAATTAACCTAAGAAAACTTTGTCCTTTTGAACAGACAGAAAACCAGCTTTCTATACCAGTGTCTTGTTAAAAATTCATTTCAATCTTAGTCTGTCATGACAACACTTAAAAGTCTTTTTCTGAAGATTTCCCTGCACAAACCTTCTATAACTTTCCTTTGCATTTAGGTTTTGTTCCAAGCCATTTCCTTCCAAACAATCATCTCATTTAGGACAAAATTACTTTCTTTTCCTTCAACAAAAGACTTTCCCATTCCTTATATCTTTCTTACATATCTCCTACTTTTCCACGTAGAGTCGTTTCCCTTATTTCCATCAGTCATAGTTACAGTTAGCAGAATTTTGTCCTTAGAAACACCTTAATATCTAGTGATGGCTAAGTATTAACCATTTGTGAGCTGTTACAACAGAATTCTTTAGATGGCAAATTTATGAATCAGTTAAGCACAAGACATGTTTACCAACAGATTTAAATATTCTTAGTTTCTTTGCAGTAAGTCAAAAGCACAAACCTATGTCCAGTAATTAATGACTTAGCATTTTATCCTATTTGAAAGACCTAGATGTTCAACGAATTTAATTCCATTTGTCATTTACCAAAACTTTAAAGTTTTAGTTTACCAAAGACTTTGAAAGCTATATTAGCAATTACCCATGAAAACTTTGAGACAATTAACCATCAGTTTAGTCACCACTTTGATAACAAATTTCAACAGAGATAACAAGCTTATTTGACCTTCAGTAAACCTTGATAGAATAAAAGTCTCACGTTTGCCACTGATAACTTAAGAGACACATCTGTCTGAACCAACAAACTTAGTTTAAATGCTAAAATATGTTCAACCAGGATCTTCCCCATGGTCAATTTTCACCTAAACACATAGGGAAATCCAGAGTGGGTGGTGTTAGATCCTGTGGGTGCTCTCTTGCTCCTTGACAGTGGTGCTTGAGGTACTGAGGATGGTCTAGAAACCCGTAATGCAGGCCGCACCCAAGGCAGTGCAGAAACAGTTTGAAAAAGGGGGATGGGGAGGCAGAAGAGACAAAGTGCTGCCAAAGGGCAAAGAAAGGGTTCCTGGTTCAGGAGATCATCAGCTCCAGAGGAGCAGATGCCATGTTTTCCTGCCAACAAGGGCAGGAACAGGCAATCCATATTGGGCCAGAGAAGACAGGGAATTTCCCCAAAACAAAGGAGGTTTGGCAGATGCTTGGGAATATTCCTTAAAGTCCCCATTCTGAAGGACACCTGGGATCGTGACCTGAGTGGAAGGCAGACACTTAACCAACTGAGCCAGCCAGGTGTCCCCCCACCCCTCACTTTCCCCCCATCCCCCAGCTTTCTCTTATGAGAGCCCCTGTTATTTTACATTCTGTTTGTCTGGATCACGTTTCCTGTGGGCTGTCAGAGTTGCTAAATCCGGTATCTTCTCACACATGCCACTTACAAGAAGCAGGAGCACTGTCTTCCTGCAGCTCAGCTTTAGGTCCCAGGTCAGAGGAGGACTGTGATCCACACACTTTCTGAAGAGTTCATCCTTGTCCAGAGCTCATTCACATTGCTGCTCCTGATACCCCCCGGCCAGGGCCTCCCTGATAGGCTTTGCTTCCTTATATACCTTGGGCTCTTTACTTGGGTTACAAATGTCCTACTTTGGTCCTTCCTATCAACACAGAATCGGACCCATGGGGGCAGAGTTTGGGCTACCTGAAGCCAAGAATCAATATATGGGAATTGGTCAGGGTGTCTGGGAGTCCCAGCCATTATTTTGTAAATAACCTGGACAGTGGGTAGGCCTTAGGGCCCCTCAGAGAGCCAGTTGACCCCAACGGTAGCCCATTCCAATTCACATAATGTACCAAATTTTCCAGATGTTTTGATCCCATAGTGTCCTGATAATCACTTCTTAAAATTTTGAGTATATAGTCTAAGACCGTAGGTTTTTAAGAGCTTTCACCATGATGAGCAGGGAGGCTCCCTTGGCCACCCTGTGTGTTCCCTCCCTGTGTCACTGGCATGAGGACAAATAAAGGAGAGACCAGTCAGATCCCCCCCGCCCACCATTCCAGAGGACAGGTGGGTGCCTCTTAGCCTTACCGAGTCTGTATGAATCCCAGACTGGCACCCCAGAGGGTCTTGCCTTAGACCCTATGAGGTCACCACAGAAGCAGGTTAGGTCCACTGGGACTCCACAGGTTTCTGGGGTGGCCACCCATGGAGCCACAGAATCAGTCCGCCTGACAAGCCAGGTTGAACTGCACATGCACTCACATTCACACCGAAGTTATTATATGCTTCCCCTCCAGGAGGCCCTGACCTGTGGAATTCCTTCTGGAAATTCCTTCCTGTTCCCCCTTACAGGGGATTCCTGACCTGAAGGACCCCACCCCACCCCCCACCCCGGGTAGGAGGCCCTACCTGTGAGATCTCTAAGAGGTCTCTGGGAGGTGATCAGTATCCCCTTCCACCCTCAAGGGTGGGCCTGACTGGCTCCTGGGGCCCCAGGTCTTATTAGAATCTGACGTCGGGACCAGGTCTCACCTGCCAATTCTCTTTTGAGTCTGGGTGGGAACAGTGGGGCTGGCTGGCCTGAGGTGACCAGGAGGGAGACTGCTGAAAATCAGGCAGGGCGCACCTTCTCCCTTACAGTCCCTCATTCCGCCACTGCCCTGCCTTTGCCCCAAAGCAGTGGTGACAATGGTTGGGTTGGGTTTACTGGTCAGGAAACCAAATGTTGCAGAACCTGGACTGGATCCTGGCAGAAGAACCTAGTGGTACTCAGAGACTTTGGAGGATTGGAGGTTTATTTAACACCAGTGGGCCAGGACGAGGTTGTTCTCCAAGGTCTGAGCCCCGAGCACAAGCAGGAAGGGGGATTTATACCCTTCTACTTCGGCATACTTGGTACTTTGGGTGCTTGTGGGAAATGGGGTAGGAAAGAACCCAGAAGGGCTTTGAGACAGGGACTGGAATTCCCTTGCTGGTTTGGTTAGCCATCTTAGAGTACAGTTTTTCCCAATCAGTACCAGTTTAACCTGCACTCTATATATACTAGCAAAAACATTAGCAAAATAAGAAGCTAAATCAGACAGAACTCCTAAAACTTTAAATTATTTCATTATAACCTTTAACCCACTGATAATTCATTTTTAACTTCTTTACTACATCCCACAAGGAGAAATGAAACTATATTTCACTTCATTTTTTTTTAAACATAAATAAGATCTAAGAAGTCCCCAGTCCTTTGAACCCTAATTTTCAAAACACATTTGATGGAAAAGGAAAGAGAGGGACTTTGAAAATAATTTGAAGAGCTTCTCAAAGAAAAACTGGATTTCGTGTTTTTTTTCCTTTTTTGTTGTGGTTGCTAATTAAGAGTGGTAGTTATATCAGATTTTTTTTTTTTAGGACTATGTGGGTAATGAGAGTCACATATGGTACTGGGAAGCATTCACTGAACTTTGATATTTTAATATAGCTTGCTACAGAGAGAGAGAGAAGAGATAGATTGAGAAAGAAGGAGAAAATAAAACAAAAAAGGGAGATGGGGGTGGGGGAAACAGACTGAGAGATATGGGCTAATGGCAGCTGAGGGAGAAACTTAAAGAGAGAGACTCAAAGAAAACCAGACAGGCAGAGCACTTAAAAACCGCATATGGGAACCTATTTATTTTCAGGGTTTGTTTTTGTTTGTTTTTTAGCAAATGGCTGTGACAAGTCCTCACTAAACTCAGAAAATAATGTATAAGTGAGAACTAGTTGAGTTGCCTTGGTGGGGGTGGGGGAGACAGCAGAGAGGTAGAGGGAGAGGCAGAGAAAGAAAAGCCCAAGCGGACTCCATGTCCAGTGCAGAGCTGTATCTCAGGACCCTGAGATCATGACCTGAACCGAAATCAAGAGCCTGATGCTTACCCAACTGACTCACCCAGGCATCCTATCTTTGCTTGCTTTTCAAAGTTATTAAAGAAAATATCCTAAGGACTATCTTACAAGTTCTTTTAATGGATTGTATTCTACCTATGATTTTGTCAGAGGTACATTATTTGCATGAATATGTCCAAGTTTGTTGATATTTCTTTTTTTTTTTCCTTCAACTTTCCTAAATGATTTTGTGTGTGTGTTAGCTTAATTGATCTATTTCTTATACTTGTTAGAATTAGAAACCCAGTAGGGTTAGGGGGTGGAGAGGAGAGGAAAAAAAAAAAAAAAACACCTCACTGCATGCTCTTTTAGAGTGCTTCAGCATCACTTATACAATTTTGAAGTCAATTGAAAGAGAAACATAAGATATAAGTATCTATTGAACTAAAAAAGCATTTTTTTCAAAAACCATTATTTCTTCATATTTCTGATATCACGTTTTAAAAAAAAATCTGGGCCAAAGATAATTTTGGAGTACCTACTTAGAATGGTGAAGACAGCACCATGTAGATACCATCCAAAATCTTATCTAATCTTTTGAAGGATGTTATGAGGATTCCCAAAGGATAATCAATTTACTATTTAGTAGATTATTATTTCTTCTATGTTAACTCCTAGACAAATTTGTTTGTAGAAAGACAGTTTGGAGAACTTAGCATGCAAGAATATTCCGAAGACAAATAAGTTAAATTAACTGCTTCATTTTTAATTCAAAACACAATATGAGCTGATAAAATTATTTTAAAAAATCCCAAGTAGGAGGCACAATCTGCTTATTAGATTGCTTATGTTTTTCTTTTCCTTAAAAAAAAAAAAAAAAGATATTTTAAAAAAAAGTCAAAGTCATGAAAACATGTAGGTCTGATAAAGCAAAGCTCAGAACTTTAAAAATGAACAACTAGCAACTGCCTCCTACTTTAATTTGCATGTCAAGTGACCCAGATGAAGAGACAAACCCCAGAACATGAAGTTCTACCCCTTTCTGTTGTGATGAGCATTCAAAACAGAGTATGCTATGGGTCACTAATTATCCAATCAGCTTCAATTGTTCATAGGGCTAAATTAAATGATAATAAGTAATCAATCTAATTATTCTATCATCTAAATAACAGATGAGTTTGCCATTTTTTTCATTTTATATGCAAATAATAACTTCCTTTATAATTTGAGTCTAGCACTATAAAATATAAGAAATGGTAAATGGAGCCTTTGCCCACAAGAAGTTAACAACCATCTGGAGAAAGAAGGAAACACCATCATCTTCCACTAGAACTACTGACTACAAAGGTACCACGGTCTCTGTAAAATCCATTCTCCATGATGCATGTAGGGTGATCTTTCCAAAGGGCATACCTGAGTGTGTTGTATCTTCACCCTCCCCTGCCTCCACTCCCAACTAAAGATGTGAAGTATTTCATTGAATTTCCAGTGCATTTAGCTATAAACACAAAACTCCTTGCCAGAGTTTTTGGTGTCTGTGAGCCCCCTAGAGATTTTGCAGCCTGGTCTCTCCTGGGGTCTCCACCTCTACTTCATCCACACTGGCCACACTTGCTCTAGCCACCTTCTTTGCAAAAGGTGGTTTTGCTTTTGCTTCCTTTGCCTTTGAAGACATATCTTGAAAAAAGTTGCTGTGGCTGATATCGAAGAGGTTACTGCCTGTGTTCTCCTCAAGGATTTTGATGGATTCCTGTCTCACATTGAGGTCTTTTATCCATTTTGAGTTTATCTTTGTGTACAGTTTAAGAGAATGGTCGAGTTTCATTCTTCTACAGATAGCTGTCCAGTTTTCCCAGCACCATTTGTCTCCAAAGGCCAAGGAAACAAAAGCGAAAATGAACTTTTGGGACTTCATCAAGATCAAAAGCTTCTGCTCAGCAAAGGAAACAGTCAAAAAAACTAGGAGGCAACCCATGGAATGGGAAAAGATATTTGCAAATGACAGTACAGACAAAAGGTTGATATCCAGGGGCGCCTGGCTGGCTGGCTCAGTCATTGGAGCACATGATTCTGGATCTCTGCGGTGTGGATTTGAGCCACACATTGGGAGCAGAGATTAGTAAAAAATATATATATTTATATAAACTTGAAAAAAATAAATAAAATAAAACTCATGTACTCAAGATAAAAAAAAAAAAAAGGTTCATATCCAGGATCTATAAAGAACTTTTCAAACTCAACACACACAAAACAGGCAAGCATATCAAAAAATGGGCAGAAGATATGAACAGACACTTCTCCAATGAAGACATACAAATGGCAATCAGACACATGAAAAAAAGTTCATCATCACTAACCATCAGGGAGATTCAAATTAAAACCACATTGAGAAACCACCTTACACCACTTAGAATGGCCAAAATTAGCAAGACAGGAAACAACATGTGTTGGAGAGGATGTGGAGAAAGGGGAAACCTCTTACACTGTTGGTGGGAATGCAAGTTGGTGCAGCCACTTTGGAGAACAGTGTGGAGATTCCTTAAGAAATTAAAAATAGAGATTTCCTATGACCCTGCCATTGCACTACTAAGTATTTAACCCAAAGATACAGTTGTAGTGAAAAGAAGGGCTATCTGTACCCCAATGTTTATAGCAGCAATGGCCACGGTCACCAAACTGTGGAAAGAACCAAGATGCCCTTCAACGGACGAATGGATAAAAAAGATGTAGTCCATATACACTATGGAGTATTATGCCTCTATCAGAAAGGATGGATACCCAGCTTTTGTAGCAACATGAAGGGGACTGGAAGAGATTATGCTGAGTGAAATAAGTCAAGCAGAGAGAGTCAATTATCATATGGTTTCACTTATTTGTGGAGCATAACAAATAACATGGAAGACATGGGGAAATGGAGAGGAGAAGGGAGTTGAGGGAAATTAGAAGGGGAGGTGAACCATGAGAGACTATGGACTCTGAAAAACAACCTGAGGGTCTTGAAGGGGCAGGGGGTGGGAGGTTGGGGGAACAAGGTGGTGGGGATTAGGGAGGGCACGTATTGCATGGAGCACTGGGTGCAGTGCAAAAACAATGAATACTGTTATGCTGAAAAGAAATTAAAAAAAAAAAAAAAAGAAAAGAAAAGGTGGTTTTGCTTCATCAGGGTAGCTCCTATTTCAGATATCAGCATAACTGTCTAATCCCTGACTTCCCTTTTTAGGTCAAATTCCTTATATATAATGGGTCATAACACCACGAATGTCTCCTCTGAGAACAAGGGTTAGAGACAGCTTTTTGTTTTTATTATTAACATCTATCTACCTCACTAGGCTATGAGCTCCAAAACTGGAAAAATCATGTTTATTTCTCCACACCCTCATAAAAGAAATGCTTTCCTAAAGAGCCTGCATTCTATAATCCCTTAATAAACAGTGGGAGAATGACTCTTATTGTTACGTGAAAAATGAAACTGCATTCAGTAATTCTATCAATAGAACTTCTGAAAATTCCCTGCTAATGTTAATGAGTTTCAATCTTCAGTTTAAACTAGTCCATGGGTTAGTTAATTGGATTTTTGTTTATTTCTTTGTTTTTGAAAAACAAACCTTTAATAGTTCACATTAACAAAAAGAATGACTGCCTCTATATTGTCAAACATTGATTCTTTCATGTATTCAACAAATACAAAAAAAGTATATGTGAATTCAAATACACTTCACAGGTTTCAATCACTCAAGAGCATGAATTATAGAATGTATTTGAAAATAAATGTGAATCACATTACTTTTGAAAATTCCACTGGCTCACTCTACCCTATTTGTGGCAGATCAAAACTGTGCTTGATAAACTAAATTGTGAGTGGTTTTCACTTCTGTGGCATAAAACAGACTTAGTGCTCCTTCATTTGCCTGCACTTACATTTTCCTTCCTGATATGGCCTTGTCCCTTGAGTGAAACATTAGAAGGTGTTTTTTGTTTTTGTGCTTTTGTTTTTTTAGTTTTGACAAATTAAGTCACTTAACCCTACCAAGTACTCCTCTTTTATATTTCCTATTGTTGATTAAACAAGCTTTTCAGTAAATTACTAAGCACTTACAATGTGCTGGGCTCTGGGGAAAATATATGACATGCCCGTTCTCATTTAAACAGCACAACCACCCCTTAGTGTAGAGATGACTATTGAATTCTTCTAATAACTAGAAAGAGAAGCTGAGTAAGTTGCCTCATCATCACCTGGTTAATAAAGGGGAGTGGCTGGGGTTTTAGATCAGTTTTTCCTTCTTCCCAAAAGGTTCTAGCAAAGACAGAAAGAACAATACCAAGTAGGAGAAAAACCCTTGACTTCAGAGTCTTTTAAAAACCCAGAGAGAGAAGTAACTTTGTAACCAACTGACAAGTCACTAAACTCTATAATCACCTTTAAAATAAGGAAACTTGTATAATATCAGGGGCAAGAACTATTGTCTGCCAAGTCAAAGTTAATTGATTCTCTGCTTACCTCATCTCCCCTTTACCCAGCCCCAAAATTAAGTCCACAGAAAGAATGATGAATGACTTAATGATCATGCATTGTACAAGTAGACAGGAATGTAATCATATAGTCAGCATTTTTCATCTTCTAAACCATATGCTTATCTTCACAGAGTAGAATTTTTAGATTAGTAGCATTTTTTAATGTGTTGTATATCATTAGGAGATAAGACTACTACCAGCTGTTTGAAGGAAATAGGAGTTTAGTAAAAGAATCCATTGGAAGGAAGTGAATAAGACAGATTGGTGATAGGAGAGGAAATCAAGTCTAGCAGCTTCATTTCTTATCCCAACTCCCTATTTTTCTTACAAGTTGCACTGACTTTTGTAAAAGATTTTAATATCTTCATTTACATCTCCATAAACTGCTATAAGGTGGACATTTCTACTTACATAAAAATTCATGCTTGAGAAGTACTTTAAAATCCTTAGTATTTCAAGCATTTTAAACACGAGTCCAGATCATAATATAGTCTACCATCCCATAAAATGTAGTAAAACAATGAGTTTTCAACAGTTGTTGAAGAAACCTTAATTAAACAAGCAAGACTCAAGAAGGACAAAAGATTATGGTATTGATGCCTGTCAGGTGTATTGAAGTTGTACAATATAAAAAACATTTACATTAGATTTAGATAACAGGAGATTAAATTCTACTTTTTCTATTTCTTGATTGTACCTTATGACTATTCAAAAATAATCTGTCATAAACTCACACATTTTTTAATCTCTTATGCAAAAGCAAGCTAATCAGAGCTGAGCTCTTATCTTATTCTTCTGTCAGACCTTCCCCAGAGTCTGCACTGTCTGCTCAAGCTCTGACCATCAGATCCCTATGAGAGCAGGCAAAACGAAGGACAGAGAGAAAATGAGGTCCTATCCCTGCACATACACTGATTGCATATTTGCCAAATCTTACCCACAGTTACAAAGGAAGCTGGGAAATACAGTCTATTCACCGCCATGTACAAAACCCAATCTCCAGGAGTATAACAGTCTCTGCCACAGTGATCTTATGCAAGGGATGTAAGATCCTAAACAACAAAGCCGTCATCTGTAACATACATTTTAATATCTATGTCATCATAATGTAATGATGATGGTATGTTCTATTTGAGAGTATCACACCTGTAAAATAAGATTGTTTACATTTAAGTCCTGTGTCCACCCAAGGTGTTATTTGTTCGTAAGAGTCTATGAATAGAAAAATCTGCAAATAAGATATTGTATTACCAATAAAGGGAACACTCTGAACAAATATCAATGCATTCTTTTTCTTAAAGATTTATTTATTTCAGAAAGAGAGAGAACATGTGCCCATGAACGAGTGGGGGAAGGGGCAGAGGGAGAGGCTCGTCAAGCAGACTCCCCACTGAGCATGGAGCCTGACAAAGGGCTCGATCTCAGGACCCATGAGATCATGACCTAAGCTAAAACCAAGAGTCGGACACTTAACTGACGGAGAGGTGCCCCATGTCAATGCATTTTTAAGGCATTACTTTTGCAACATGATTTTTAAAGATTCTGTTTATAACAAAGACCGACTTCAAGTATTCCTCGCTAGATGTAATATACTTCTTTGCCACTTGTAGCTTTCTTAGTATCATTCTTTCTCTTTCGTTTTAGCAAGGATGGTTTTTCCTAATTCAAGAGCTCTGAAACTCTTCAAGTGTGGGCTGCGGTTAAGGTTTAACAAGAAATAAGTGAAGCCAATTCTGTCAGAGAGCTCTGTACCTTTTCATAGCAACACATCTGAAATATTCAGGAGGAATGACTGTATTTCAGTCACATTCCTGTGCATATACCACTTGTACCTTCTTCTGAAGTCTCTAATAGAAGCAGTCTCTTTTTGACAGTAATGCAACCTCTGTGAAGATGGATTACTTTTTTTTTTTTTTTAATGCTGTGAGGCACCAGACAGACAAAAGACTGATATCTGAAAGCGAGGAAACTCCCATTTCCAGTGATGGGGGAAGTGGAAAGCAGCTGCAGATATAATAAAGAGAAGCCACTGAGTGCAAAGTTAAGCTTTGAATTCTTTTTAAGCAAACACGGGGGAAAAAAGTTGGATCATTTGTCCTCAAAGAAACTACCTCAGAACACTGAAGTTGCTCAGTGGATCCAAAGAAAGACTATTGCTGACAATTGGTAAAAAAGACACAATGAACCAGTTGTCAGACGCGCCTACTGAATGCCAATTTGTAAAATAAAACCCTTTTGAACAATCAGAGGATGTTGGATGTTTTAAAAGAAGCTGCTGATTCAAAATGAATAACTTCACTTTGCTATGTTTTCTGCTCTTGTACGGATCATCATTACTATTTTTACTTTCTATTTTCAGCAGAAATTTGAGTTAACCTTTTGTTCCATCTGTAGCCCGCCTTCTGAAGCAGCACCACCTCCTTTCCATTATTCCTTTCAAAAGAACTGAAATTTGCAAAATGTGCCATTTCCCACCCTCACTCTGTGGAGGAGTAGCAGAGCCAGCTTTTCAAGCATGAAGATTCTTAATAATCAAAGGAACTTGAGGACTAAAATGAGTATGCAAAGCAGGTAATGCCCAACACCCAAGGAGATAGGATTGGAGAGGCAACGAAAATATTCTTGCCCTAAAATGCATTCCTCAGAAGCCTGTGATAGCACCTAGAACTTGCTACAGACTTCAAGTCTCTAAGAAAAATTAAAAAGTATTCTCATGAAGATATTATTCACTAAACCACAACACCTACTGGTTTCTCTAATTATCCCTACCTGAGACCTCCAAACCTTTTCCTGAGTAAAGACACTGGTAAGACACTGGGTGCTGACTCCCCAGATGACAGTACTCATTTACTACATTAGACAATTTTAGTATTTGAGAAATTAAAAGACAAAAATTTACCCTGAATTCACTTGGGTCTTAAAAAATGTTTTTTTTTCCTATTCATGATAGTATATTCATATATTTGAAATATAACTGTTATGTTTGGCTGAACGTGTTTATGGAATACTATGTATCTAGTTCTCAGAAAGTATTCAAAGCAAGTAAGTATTTCTGGTCCCTCATAGTAGTATCTAGGCACTTCAGCCAGCTATGTTTTCTAGAAAGCCAGGCTGTGCCTACCTGACTGTGCCAGGCTGGGTGGTATCACAGCCTGGGAGAAGACTTGGTTTGGGTGGGGGCATGTGGAAACTGAGCAAAGAAGGCTGATTCTGGCTCCACTGTAAAGAAAGATAAGAGACCAGGGTGCCTGGGTGACTCAGTTGGTTAAGTGGCTGCCTTCGGCTCAGGTCATGATCCCAGAGTCCCACGATCAAGTCCCACATCGGGCTCCGAGTACCATGGGGAATCTGCTTCTCCCTTTGACCTTCTAACCTCTCATGTTCTCTCTGTCTCTCCCTCAAATAAAAATAAATAAAATCTTAAAAAGAAAAAAGAAAGGTAAGAGACCAATCCATTCATCAGAAATCCTGTCTTGCCAATTTATCCATGATTAAGAATTTCCTACACAGATGTGGAATGACACAGTAGATGATATAAATGTGTGTTGCAGAATAAGAGTTAAGGACTAGAAAAGGCCTTGGAGGTCACATAATCTAATCATCAATTGAGGGAAGTAAAGCCAAAGTGACTTGCTACCTCATATCTTTTTTTTTTTTTTTTATCTTATAACTAGTAACCATTAAGGCAGGACAAAAGCACTCTTTCTATGAAATTATTGACATTAATTAAATGTGAGCCAGAAAAATATTATCAAATGCAATGCTTGCAAATATGCTGATATTGTAGGCACTAAATACATGTATTACCTAAAAGGATTCTGTGGTGCATCCTTTTAATGTCTTCTATCACAGATAAGACAGAGAACTACACATCAGAAGACTTACTAGTATGACTTCTGCCATAAATTACATTGTGTTTGGGCCTATCATCATATTCCAATGTACCTTTTTTTCTACTGAAAAATATGGGTATTAGATTTCTTAAATCTTTGAAGTCCCTTCAACCTTATGATTCTGAAAAAGTAAAAATTCTTCCCAAATGCAAAATATGTCCCCATAATTTATCTGGATCATTGTAAAATTCCCATCCTAGAAGACTATTAAAGGAGAGTCATCTACAAGTCTTTCTCTGGAAGAGGCAAATTTAGGTAGATGATATGATCAATAATCACAATTCTATTACTTAATTTTTTCAAAGGTACCATCTTTTCTTTAAAAGATTTTATTTGTTTATTTATTTGAGAGAGAGAGAGCACAAGTAGGGGAAGGACAGAGTGGGAGGGAGAGGATCTCAAGGAGACTTTGCGCGGAGTGAGGTGCTCAAATGGGACTGATCTCACAACCCCAAGATCATGGTCTGAGCCAGAACTAAGAGTCCATGCTTAACCTACTGAGCCACCCAGGCTCCCCTCAATGGTACTACCTTGCTGATATGCCGTAACAACCTTAGAATGGTTATGGTGAGACTGAAATTATATAGTTGCATTAAAAATATAAAAGCTTGTTACTAGAAAGTAATAGCATTGAGGATATTGTGCTTTTTGAGACACCTTTGGTAATAGTAACTCATAACTGTTGAGGAGCTGGCCCAACACTCAAGTGACAGATTTTCCTATTTGTACAAAGAGATAATGATAATGTTAAGTTGATTTTAATCATTCTAAGTATTAAGGCCATATGAAATGCAATGTTTTCTCTTTATAAGCAATTAAGGCAGTGTATCTAGTGTCAGAATTGTAAAAATGAGAACAAAGAATATGTTTTTGGCCCCAGTGTCCCAGATTGGCCTTTGTTTAGTCTCCTGCATCACTTCTTAATTCCCTTTTATTGTTCAAGTGTAGCCCACCTGAGTAAAAGGATAAAGGGCATAGAAAATTGTAATTAACTCTCTATGAATTATATTTGACAGGAGAGAGAAATAAGCTAACACTTGGCCCTAAGGTTATTTCTATATAAAATCATCACCAACTATTGAAAAAAATTGATTAAACAAGCAGTAATTTTTGCTATGAATTACCCAGTATTTTTACTGATTTTTTTTCCCCTCAGACAATGGGTCGTTCATATGGTATTATGTAAACAGAGCTTAAGAGTTTAAATACAGTAAACTATAATTCAAGTCTGGGTTTGTTTAGATTGTAGTCATGCAAATGTCCATCTCTTCTTTATTTTGTTTCTAAACATTTCTTAAATGTATAAAATATTTCGAAAAAATGTCTTGTGTGTATATCTAAACCTTTTTCAATTAATCACTGTAAAGTTCACTATGCCCCTAAGACATATTCAACTACAATAAACAAATTTAGCTACATAAGAACATGGAGAAAAATGGTGGCATCTATGAAAGTGACATAAAACTCATTATATCAGTAATGTACAAAAGAGGACTAGTCTTTTGAGTGTTGAAGAAAGTGGTCCGAAGAGTAGAATAAATCACTGGAATGAAAAATAGTATTAAATAGTACAATATTATGGTCAGATCCATCTGTATTAAACTCAAAGCATTACCCCAATGGGAACTTAATGTTGATTTAGCTTATTGAGGGTTAGGTGATAACATTGTTGTTGAAAGATTTAAAAGTTGCTGCCGTTAAATTTGGGTTTCTGAGAAAAGTAAGAGACGATGACAAGCACCCAAGAGCTATTAACTCTGAAGCATTTTGTATGTTTAGTTGTTGACCAAAAGAAAAAGGATTTGAATACTGGGAAAATTGTTCTTTCTCTTTTTCAAACTGTAAAGCTTGGTTGATTGATGATTGATTAATTGCCTAAATCATCTACAAACTTCCAACTGCAATTAATAAAAATCAACTATAGTTTCAAAGGATTTATTTGGGGGAAAAACAAAAGAAAACAAAACAGGGTGGGAGGAGTCTCACAAAGTCCATAGGAGTGTAGTGAACCAGGCTTAAAATTGGTAGGAGGGGCGCCTGGGTGGCTCAGTTGGTTAAGCAACTGCCTTCAGCTCAGGTCATGATCCTGGAGTCCTGAGATCCAGCCTTGCATTGAGCCCCTCATGGGGCTCCCTGCTCAGTGAGGGAGTCTTCTTCTCTCTCTGACCCTCCCCACTTCTCATGCTCTCTCCCTCTCATTCTCTGTCATAAATAAATAAATAATCTTTAAAGAGAATAGGTAGGAAATAGAAGCTAAGGTAACTCTTAACATGCACAAAACACAAAACGCAACTAACAGAAGAGTGCGTTCAGGGTATCAGTGTTCCAGCTATTTTAGGATATATGGCCACCACCTACTGCTAAGCCTATTGTCACGGCCAGCGCGACAAATCGACCAGGAACGTGAGGGTAAGAGGATGGTGAAAAGAAATTAAGAGACAAAGAGATGGGGGCAGGAGGAGCACCAAAGAGGATGTCCAATAGTGCCCACGTTTATTTTGCAGAGTTCTGATTTATACCACACAGTAAGGGAATCACCTCCTATGCATCTGGTGCTAGTTTCTATTTTGGCCTGAGGGTAGCTGGCCATGCAGAGATATCAGACAGCCTTGACCTTCGTGGTTTGGACACCTAGGCCATAACTCAATGTTCACAAAACACAGGAGTCTTATTACCTTAGTCTTGAGACAGCAGCTGCAATGGCAACAAGCCAAACCTCACAATGTTCTCATAACAATCACCAGGGAGACACGGTGGCACTCTAGCTCACCACCTGTGAAGGTCCTCGGTTGAAGAGATTCCCAAGAACTGTTGCTCTATTGGGTTAACGCATTCTAAGCACAAGGTCCCCAACAGCCTATAACACCACTACTGGACATGTCCCATTTTAACCTCTCTGAATTTATTCTATCTAATGTCCTGGTATCACCCACTGAAGCATCGAGGCCCAAGGGAGAAGTATCCAACTGATCAAGAGCAGACCATGTTTCTGAGACCTGAAGAGCCACTGGATCAGTTACCTGAGGCTGCCATAAAAAATTACCACAAACCTGGTAACTTAAAACAACAGAAATGTGTATTTCAGAGGTCAACCATATGAAATCAAGAAACTGAAAGGCCTGCACGCTTTCCAGAAGCTCTGGGGAGATTCCACTCCTCGCCTCTCCCAGCTTCTGGCGGTTTCCAGCATTCCTTTGGGTTGAAGCAACAGCACTCTAATTTCAGTTTCCACTTTGAAATCAGCTCCTCTTCTCAGTGTCTCTCAAAATTCTCCTTGCTTCTCCCTGATGAAGACATTGGTGACGGTATGTGGGCCTCACCCAGATTATGTAGGTAATGTCCCCATTTCAAGATCCTTCATTAACTACATCTGCAAAGTCCTTTTTTCCAAATAAGGTAACATATACAGTTTTTGAGATTAGGACCTGATGTCTCTGAGTGCTTGTGTTTCAAGGACCCTGTCATCTGTTGGTGGGATGTCGAGCAGCTAGAGCTCTCACACTCTTGAGTGATAACTACTTGGGGAAGCACTTGGCAGTTTTTGAAAAAGGTTACCCATATACTCACCATACAAACTAGCCATTCCACTCCTAAACTGCACGCAAGAAAAACTAAAGAATCCGTCCATGCAAAAACTTATACACAAATATTAACAGTAGCATTATTTTTAAAAAGCAAAAGCTAAAAACAATCCAATATCTACCAGTAGGTGAATGGATAAACATTGGGGTCGATCCACAGAATTGAATTCTACTCGGCAGTAAAAGGGACAAACTATTGACACACACTCCTATGTGAATAATTCTCAAAATAATTATACTGTGTGAAAAAAGCCAAATAAAAAGTAATTCAGAATGTAGGATTCCATTTACATAAAATTCTAAGAAATTCAAACTAACATAGAGTGACAGAGAGGAGATTACTGATTGGGCAGTGAGAGAGGAATTGGGGGGACGCATAGAAAGGGGCTCAAGAAACCTGATGAATGTGTGCCTTGATTACGGGATGGTTTCACGTATATATACAGATGGCAAAACTTAGTTTGTACACTTTCAGTATGTGTGATTTATCATTTGATGATTATTCTCCAATGAAATTGGTAGAAAATAGCAGTGGAGAGTAATGTCATATTAGTGTAAAGCAGTGAAAAACAAGAAGAATAAGGCTGTATCTAACAGAATGCTTTTAGTTGCAAGAAACGAAAGGCCAAATTTAAACTGACTTTTAAAAGGAAGATTAACTGGCTCATAATTATAAAACTAGACTAAGAAACTTTTTTTACCATAGGAAAGAGGAGTTGGTAAGGAAAAATTAACCAAAGTTAAATCAGCAGTGACAGAGCACAGGGAAAAAACAGGATAATAATATGAAAGGTGTGCATGGGTGGTTCAGTCCTGAAGTGTCTATCTGCCTTCAGCTCAGGTCATGATCCCAGGGTCCTGGGATGGAACCCCACATTGGCCTCCCTGAGGAGGACTGCTTCTCTCTCTTCTGCTCCCCCTGCTTGTGTTCCCTCTCTTGCTGTCTCTATCAATTGAATTTTTTAAAAAAGTCTTATAAAAAAATGATCTTAAAGAGAATACTTTTAGTTTATTCATACTCATGGATATGAAGCATACCTCAACACTACAAATCTGTTTTATGTTATGTATTGCATTCTGTGACAATGGTATTCTGCTGAGTGATTATAAGTTGTATAGAACTGAATAGGAAAGCCATGGAAATAAAAACAAGCTTACATGAAGATTTGTTTATTGCATATCCTTACCGTGTGCCAGGGACATTATCAATCATAATGATAAATAACTCACAGGCTGTCACTGCTGTCCTCAATCACCTAGGATTACCCATTCAATACCTGATTATTTGGAAAACTAGTCTCCAAAACTATGAAAGAGAAAAGAGTTCAAATTTCACCTCACTCCATATTGAGTTTCTACAAGAAGCTAGTGAAATCTGAAAAGTTACTTCACATTTCTAGAGCTGTTAATGAGCTTTACTCTAATTCAAGGCAACACTGGTGAGTAAAATAATGCAACCTATTATCTGCAGCAGCACCACTCTGTTGTGTAACGTCCGCTAGATACAAGCCACTGATAAATACAGTGATTGGCAAAGGCAACTGCACAAACTGGAAGGAAGAAGCATTATGAAGAGGCTTGCTCAACAAACTGGGAACCTATTGACATGATGTGCACAAAGTAAAATTCTTTATTTTTAACCAATTCTTTTTTATCAATTTATTTATTTTAAGATTTTATTTATTTATTTGACAGATAGAGATTACAAGTAGGCAGAGAGGCAGGCAGAGAGAGAGGGGGAAGCAGGCTCCCTGCTGAGCAGAGAGTCCAGTGTGGGGCTCAATCCTAGGACCCTGAGATCATGACCTGAGCTGAAGACAGAGGCTTAACCCACTTAGCCACCTAGGTATCCCCCCAATTCTTTTTTTAAAAGATTTTATTTATTTATTTGGGAAAACAAGAGAGATAGCACAAGCCAGGGGAGGGGCAGAGGGAGAAACAGGCTCCCCACTGAGCAGGGATCCTGACATGGGGCCTGATCCCAGGACCCCAGGATCATGACTTGAGCCAAAGACAGATACTCACCTGATGGGGCCACCTAGGTTCCCCTATCAATTCTTTTTATTACTTGCAATCAAGACCCAAGATAATTCTACATTATAATCAAAATCTAATTGTGTGAGACTTCCCCATAAACACAGTATTTTTCTAAAGGAAGAAAACATTTGAATGTTTTACCATCAAACCACTTATTGGCCTACAAATCAGAGGTCATGTGTTTCCACTTTAAATGCTCCTGTCCACCTCTTACTCCTGCTGATATTCCAATAACCCATTTTCACTGACTTTGATAAGCTTCATATAGAAGAAACTTCAGGTCATTGCTTCACAGCTCTATCTTTAGGATTTTTCTAATGCTACAGCGTGGGATGTCTGCAGGTACCTGCTCAGCATTTAGGCATGACCAATCTGGAAGTGGGGGAGAATGAATGCCTGGAGTCATCCTTAACCAATGTGAGATGAAAGCCAAAGGATAAATGCTTCCTCCTTTCATCCCTCAGGCAGATCATTCTAAGACTCATTTCATAAAACGCGCCATAAAGTGAAATGAATTTAAGCCACAATTTCTCATACTGATTGCTAATTTAATGATGCATCTTTATTTTAGCTTTCCCTCCTTCCCTGTTTTCTTCTCCCACCCCTCACTCCCGTCCTCTGCCTGTAATCCTTGATCCAGGCTCTGCTTTCTTGTGTGCCGGTGCTAAGATACTTGGTACTTGAACTGAGTCTACATAACCGATCTTCTGAATGGGCTTTGGAAACTGGATCAAACTCAGTCAGACAGGTGATGGTGTGTGCTAGGACCCAGGCATACAAGAGCATCATGATTAGAAAGAATCTCAGCTTGGGTGGATTGGGATGGCATACACATGGAAAGTTCAACTGTTGGTATCTGTGGCTATCAGAATACCATTTTACAGGCTGTAATTTTACAGAATGGATTTAAGTGTCTTTAACTGATTGCTTTGGAAGCCTTGAAAAAAGAAATGCCAAGCTCAGGTTGGCTTTTCATCAACTTAAGGCATGCTTGAAGAGAAAGATTTCTAGAAGAGTGTTTGAAGAAATCCACATCTCCTACAGCCACTAGAACACATCCTGCAAACCAGGCCCAAGATTTTATTGAGCTGCAAAAGGACTCAGCATATGGCCTTGATAGATCTGCTAAATCAGAATCAGAACTCTGCTAAAAATTTAAAAAATAAATTTATATAACAAAAATATATACATATTTCAAGGATATGTGTGTGTGTGTGTGTGTGTGTGTGTGTGTGTGTGTGTGTGTATCACCTTAAAAACCTGAAGATGGAATTTTTTTGATGGAAAATTCGAAGAATCTCAAACCAAAAGGAATCCCTGAACTCTTCAAGGCAATAGAAGCCGACTTCTCCCCCTTGATAAAGAAAGTAGCCTTCCCCTTCCTAATGACTGCGCAAAGACTTTAAGGCCTAGAGTCTAGCCAGATTTTGCTTGTCCTCTTCGTGATATATATCCACAACTCCTCATTTCTTTCCAACCGAAAAGCAAGGTTAGGTCTGCAGTATACCCCAAACAGGGAAACGCAATTTCTTATACACTGAAAGAATTACTGGGATTGCTAATATGTACAAGCAGAAACAGAAGAATATATGTGTGAATGAGTGGTCGGTCTTGAGGCTACTATGCTGGGCAGCGGTAAGGGATATAAAGCAGAATATAAGGTTGAATAGAGGATAGTTCATTGGTTCGGAAACCTGTGACTCAGAGTTTAATGTTCTAGTAAGGACAACTGGTTTTGGTCCTAACAAACCATACAGATGGCTCTTTGAAGCTTGGTCTATATCATATGAGATAGAGATTCTAAAATGTCCTTGGAATGGTATTGAGAAGGGGATCAGAAGACTTAAGGAAGTAAAAATATTTAAACAAACTTACTATAAGAGACTGAAAAATCTACTACCTGATTATGTTCCCGGGGAGGACCCAAAGGACATGTCTTCATAAAGAAAAAAGAAATGAGGGACGTCTGGGTGGCTCAGTCAGTTAAGCTGCTGCCTTTAGCTCAGGTCATGATCCCAGGGTCCTGGGGTCAAGTCCCATATCAGACTCCTTGCCCAGTGAGGAGCCTGCTTCTTTCTCTGCCTGCCATTCTGCCTGCTTGTGCTCTCTCTCTCTCTCTCTCTGACAAATAAATAAATAAATAAAATCTTAAAAAAAAAAAAAAAAGAAAGAAAGAAAGAAAGAAACAAGAAATGAAATAGTGAGAGAGGCACCGGTATCTTTGAAAACCTCAGTGGAATGACTTCTGCAGGCAGGGAATAGGAGATACTTCCTACTGGAATCACTAATATTAATAGCAGTTATAGAATCACAAAATAGCAGAGGTCAGGTGCAGCACTTAAATGTTAGAGTAAAGCCAGAGTGGCAGAGTGTCTTAATCCATAGAAATTCCTGGTGATCATTGGCTAAAAGATTATATACTTCAAGGGGCATTACAGATGTACAGATGAGTATGTTACTTTTCTCTATAAACCTAAAAACAATACAATCAAGGTCTGGAAATAAGAGGGCTGAGATGAATTGCTCTATTGTATAACCACATTCCTTTGCCTAACTTCCAAACCAAGTCAGTCCGTATACCCAGACTGCATTAATTAAAGAATAATTGTATTCTTTAAAATTTTCTTTTGCTAGGACTGCCCTAACAGGGTATCACAGACTGGGAGACTTAAACAATGAAAATTTACTTTCTCGCACTTCTGTAGGCTAGATATCTAGGACCAAGATGTTGGCAGGGTTGATTTCCTCTGAGGCCTTTCCCCTTGATGTACAGATGTCCATTTCTTCCTTACATCTTCATTAATCATCCCTCTCTTCCCTCCTGTGTCTAAATGTTTTCTTCTTATAAGGACACCAGTCATATTGGATTAGGGCCCACCTTAATGACTTCATTTTAACTTAATTACCTTTTTAGGGGTGCCTGGGTGGTTCAGTTAGTTAAGCATTAATTTTCAGCTCAGGTCATGATCTTATGGTCCTGGGATGGAGCCCCACATTGGGATCCCTGTTCTGTGCAGAGCCTTTTCTCCCTCTCGTACTGTTCTTCCCTCTCCCACTCGACCCCCCTACACTCATGTGCTCACTCCCTCTCTCTCTCTCCTGCTATCTCTCTCAAATAATTAAAATCTTTAAAAAACAAACAACAAACTTAATTACCTTCTTAAAGATACTATCTCCATCAGCACTGAGTGTTGTATATAAACAATGAATCTTGGAACACTACATCAAAAACTAACATTGGATTATGACTAACAAAATACATGTAACTAATAATAATAATAATAAATGTGACTTAACATTAACATAAATAGTAGTAATTATAATAGCATTAAAAGTGAATAACTTTGTAAGGGCCTACTTAACCAGAGGGAGCCATTTTGTTGTTTATGCAGTAAACTTAGATTGACCCTGCCCCTCCCAGAGGAAATTACTTAAAAGCAAGTCCGGAAAACCAGTCCCGGGTAGCAAAGCCCAGATACAAGGGCAAGTGAGGCCAGGTGGAGACATCCAATCAGTGGGGCACGCATACTGTCTCCCTAGCTACCAAGGAGAGTGGGCCCCGCCTTTGGGGCACCAAATCTGACCAAGGTGATAGGCTAGTTCAAATATCTACGAGGGTAAATTGAAATTCAACTGGCCACCCGTGTGTGACCTAGCATGACTGTGCAGTTTTCTCTGTGTGTTGCAATCTCATTGGCCACCTGTGTGTGGCCAGGCTCAACCACATGGCCTTTGCTCTATAAAAGTTAGTCTGTGAGGCTGGGAGGTGTCGACTCTTTGTACGAGACGGCCCTGATGGGTCGGTTTAATCCTTTATGCTTGGGCGCAAAATATAGCTTTGCTTGACCTTCACTTTGTATCAGTCTCGCTCCTTTGATCACAGACCCATTATTGGGGGACCTATCAACTTAACACACATATATACACACATGACGCTATTTCTAAACAGTCACATTCTGAGAGGTTCCAAGGGTTAGAACTTTGACATATGAGTTTGAGAGGAACACAATGCAGCCCATTATAAAGAGAATGTTAGATTCCCTTGAGAAAATGTCTCCACGAGCATATATGATAAAATGATAAACATTCCTTTTATAACTCCCTAAAGAGGTCCATGACCTAAAGTGGGGAAAGGATAGGACTCAAAGTTTTGTGTTTTATTTTGTTTTAAGACATGATACCAGAGGGCATGAAACCCCATCAGGAGTCCTCTAATTTATTAAAGGGTTTATAAAAACCCAGTAATAAAAATAATTTTGGTCCAACTCCAATTCACAATAGTCCCAAATTCCTACTGATTGATTCTGGTGTTAATTCTTCCATCTCTAATTGCATAATTGACAGGCTTATATGAAGTAGCTGGCACACTCTCACATTAGTTCTCCAACCTATGACGTAACAGCCATATGGTGGGATGGATAATTGGAACAATTGAACCGCCACTGAAATCTGTCAGGATGGCAAAGGAAAAGCAGTATTTCAATCCAGGAGGAATTTAGATACTACTCCCACTGCCCACAAACCTTTTCTATCAATTCACCTGTTTGTTTCTGAAAAAACAAATGAAGATGAACTGTTACAGACGTAACCAAATAGTAGCCTTTTTCATAGCTGCTTCTGTGCTATAATTCTTTACTGAAACATACCAACCCAGCCCCTGGCACTTTGTGTTTATTAATCTACTGGATACATTCTTTTCAACCACTACCAGAAGATAGAGGGCACTTCTTTTTTTTTGTTGGAAGTGAGACCAGTACACATTCACTCTTTTCTCAAGCCTGTTAACTACCCCACTCCCTGTCCTCAGGGAACTGTCCTATTCCACAGGGAATTTGATCATCTTGACATTCTGCAGAACATTATTGGTCAATTACAATGTAGCATACTGCTAATTGGCACTCAAGAGCTGTAAGTAATCTGGGAAGACGGAATTGCCAGGGGGTAGAAAATAAATATCATAATTCAGGGACATACTCTATTGTGAAGTTTATAGATGTCCAGGGGTCAGAATACTGAGACATTCTGTTTAAGATAAGAACAACATGCTGCATTTTGTACCCTCTGCAATGAAAACAGAAACATCAGTTTGTAGTCTTTTTTGATATCTGGAAGAAATTTGAAAATTGTTTTGCACTATTTATTAAGTAACTTACAATGCTGACCATTTTTAACAGTTCTCAGAGTAGGGGCCCCTGAGTGACTCAGTCATTTATGCATCTCTCATTGGCTCAGGTAATGATCCCAGGGTCCTGGGATCAATCCCCACTTTGGGCTCCCTGCTCAACAGGGAGCCTGCTTCTCCCTCTGCTCCTCCTCCTGATCATGTTCTCTCTCTCTGAAATAAATAATTATTTTTTAAATAAAAAATAAAATAGTTCCTAGAATAAAGAAGACCCTGCAGGAAGTCTCAGATGTATGCAAGCTGTCCTAACACTTGGGTCATATGACTTAGTATGTCTGATGATGCTAGAAGTATACTTGGTGGATTTAAAAATTAAAAAACAAAATCTTTGCATCTCTGCTAAGCCACAACATAGGAGTCCATGTACAAATCCTAAGGATTTTGCAACAAGGCCATGTTTTCTGTGGCAGAACTACCAGCCCTTAAAAAATAACTCCTGTTGTATTAATGACTCTTAATAAAATCTTAAGACCTAATGGGAGCTACCAAATGACTGTGTTGGGAGCTGACCAACCTGTAACAGAGCAGGCAGCAGTCAGCCAACCGCATGATAGAAAGGACACCTTCAGAATGATGCCTGAGCAGATCCAGAAAATACAAATAAGTTACAAAGGGGGGGGGGGGAAGACCCTGGTCCCAGATATGCCCTAGAACTAACTGACCAAGAAGGGAAATTCTTGGTCCTGGTTGACAGATGGACTGGTACTGGTACTGGCCACAAACTGAATGTTGCTGTCCTATACTCTCATTCAGGGATGGCTGTATATAACAATGGTGAATGGAAAACCTCCACATAGCAAAGTTGTGAGCAGTATGCTCGGTCATGAACTCTGTATGCAGAGGTTCTCATCCCATAATAAGGTACATAAGAATGTATCCACTGCAGAGAAAAGATGGAACATTCAAACAGCCAGAACTACGTGTTCCCAAATGCTGGCCTTTTTCCTCAGCCACCCAATGCTGGAGAAATGAGCTATGGATGAGGGTGAGGAAACTGAACATGGACGCAACAGCATGGGTTCCCTCTCAGCAAGACTGATCAGAGTACTGCCACTGCTAAATAATCAAATTACCAGCAGCAAAAATAATACTATGCCTTCAATCTAGAATCATCCCTCAAGAGGAATAGTTATCCACTTGTTGGCACTTTGACTATATCTAAACTTTAATATCTTGGAGGATAAGTGATGAATATTTACCCAACTCAGTATCTGTTCTGGAATATGAATCTGTCCTTTCTTTCCCAAATGCCTCTTCCAGCACCATCAGTCATTCACATTGTATGTTACACAGTAAGGGGCTTATTTATGACAGAAAGAGGTGTAACAATGGAGAAATGACAATGGATCCTCCAGTTTTATTACAAAGCTTGCCACCCAGAATGTTTAACCTAGTAGAAACATGCTATGTATCCTTTTAAAGGCAGTTATGTTGCCAGCCTGGGGACAAGATCCTGTAGAGTCAGTTCCTTACCTCCAGAATGGGTTAAGGTGCTGAACCAAAACCAAAAGCTAATACTGTGTCCCAATAATTAGAATACACAGGTCCATAAACCAAGGGGTTGAAATATAATCAACCCTTGTATTCAATACTCCCACTAATACACCTGCAGAATTTTTGCTTCTTATTCCCACATTAGAGTATAATTCCTAGAAGAAAAAGAGGCCGTTCCACAAGAAATATAGTAAAGGCTCCATCAGACTTAAAGCTAGAACTATGCTGGGATCCTCACATCAAAGAATCACAGACCAAAAAAAAAAAAAAAAAAAAAAAAAAGGAATTACCATACGTAGGAAGTTATTGGCCATGATTACCACAAGGAGCTAGGATTACAACTACCATAGTGAGTAAGTAAAGAGTATGTCTGGAAAACAAGTGATTCATGGAGCACCTCTTGGTGCTTATGTGCTCCCTAATAGCTGTGAACAATTACAACTACTATCATACAATAACACAATTCAATTAAAAAGTCATCCCCTTTGGATCTGAAGGATCATTTTACTAGACAAGCAACACAGATGAGTTCAAATTCTGACTGAAGGTGAGATAAATCTAGAATGGATGTTTGAAGAGGGAGATAATGAATATCAATTATGGCCTCAGGACAAGCTTTACCATTGGGAATAGTACCTTGTTCAAATAATCCTGAGAATTACAGTCTGAACAGATCTTAGTGGTACAAAGATTGAACTTCAAATACATATCTTGTGCCTAATTTCAAGTCTTCCCAGCATCTCTCCTTACTCCAGCTGTGGCAACCAGACCTGTGGAGGCTACAACCAGCACCTCACCACAGACTCACCATGTACGTACACCACCCACTTCCTCTATGAGGGCTTCTCCAATGGCACAATGTGCGACACTAATGGGAACATTCGCCACTCATGCAGATGTAAACTAGAAACATGAATTAGATAATGCCTACAGAATCATGCTTGACCAATGGGGAACAAGAGTTGATGGACATATGCCCTCCTTTTTGTCAGAGGTCTACCACACATTTTTTGGTCTCCTTAGAAAGTTACCCTGTATACCCCTATCCATCATTCCTGCTCTACAAGGTCCTGTCCCCAAATAAACTATCTTTATGCAAAACCTTGCTTCAGCACTGCTTTGGGGGAATCTGGGCTGAGGCAGTGGCTGCCCATTTACTCTCAAAAGCTTATATTCTAAGGATACATGCTTAATATAGAACAGTTAGACATTTCCTCTTAAATCAAATGTGCTGCATTCTCATGCATTTCAAGCTCCCCCTCCCAAATGCCCTCCTTTATCAGCAAAAAAAAAAAAAAAAAAAAAAAAAAGTGTTTCTTAAACTTAGATTAATGTTTTGTACCTTTTAATGAAATTCAACCATCATGTCATATATAATTGACCTACCTTAAAATGTAAAGACATCAGCTATTATTAATGAACTGTTTTAAGGCACAATTTGGAACATGATCACAGTTAGAATATATATGAAGTTCTATATGATAAAAGACTAACTTATTAACCTTGGAGCATTTTCTCTGCATCAGCAAAGTTTTAGAGTATTAGAAGAGAAGCAATATCTCAAATAATTTGTAAAGCTTTCTTTAACAACACATCAAAGGGAAAAAATAGACAAGTTGATTTCAAACAGTGAAACCTCCTTCTCAAGAGAGCAAGTTGCCTGAGAAGTAAAAACCTCTGTGGCTGCTTATTACATCACCCTCACCTATTACCTCTCACCTCTTTGACTTTGGAGAATTCTCTTTAAATGTGTTTACTAAGGCAAAGAGAAGTGTGAGGGAATTATCAAAGAGAGATGGGGCAGCATGGTGCACAGAGAAATAAGCATTGTGTTTATTTTTCCCCTTTATCTATGGATTTCCAGTATTTGGCTTATTCCCAATTTTAGATGTCTGACCTTCTTCCACCATGTACCTCTTGATCTACAACCAGTATTTCAATATCATACCCAGATGCACATTTTCTTCTTCACATTATTTTCTATATCTCTATACATTATTTACTGATACTGTAATTCTTAATTTCTTGGGTATACTTCTATTTCTTATACAGATTTGCATGTAATTCTAAAATTCCTTGCAAACTCATCTCTAAAGTTTGAAGTATCTTTATTTAGATATCACTATGATATTTTACACTTTATCGATTCTAGATCTTCTGAGGTTGTGTTTTTCACATTTTCTTCAATCTCAGTGTGTTACTTGATTTTGCAAATACATTTTATTTTTAAAATCTTTTATTGTCAACTGTACCAATTTACTGAATAAAAAAAGAATGTGATTTGCCATTTGCAACACAGTTATAGCTAGGGGATGTTAGGCTAAGTGAAATAAGAGACAGACAAATACCACAGGATTTCATTTATATGTAGACTCTAAAAAACAAAACAAATGAAAAAACAACAACAACAAAAAAACAGAATCAAACCTAAATAAATACAGAGCACAAACTGGTGGTGGCCAGAGGAGAGCTGGAGGGAGGGAGGGGCAAAATGGGTGAAGGGGAGTGGGAGATACAGGCTTCCGGTTGTGGAATGAATAAATCACGGGGATGAAAGGTAAAGTATGGGGAATACAGTCAATGATATTGTAATAGCATTATGTGGTGACAGATGGCAGCTATACTTGTGGTGAGAATAGCATGATGTATAGAGCTGTCAAATCACTACGTTGTACACCTGAAACTAATGTAACACTGTGTGTCAACTATACGCCAATGAAAATAAATAAATAAATAAATAAATGAATAAATAAACAAATTTGGTAAAGAAAAAAAGCTCATAGGTGAGCATATGTATTAATTTCGGTATTACATATATTGGTAGATAATTATAAAAAGCTTAGAGAACTCAGGATTGGTAAATAAAATATAATGTATCTGTACTATGGAATTAATGCTATCATTTCAAAAGGATATTTGAATCAAGTTTTAACGTAATATAGTAATTTTAAAATCCTTATGTTATAACACTAAACAGGACACAAATACTGACTAGAATACTGAATATCCAGTATTTAAGTAAATTTGGGAAAAAAATAAAATTAGATACATTGATTTTACATGTGTAAAAATCAGGTATAAAATAAAATACTATTAATAAACTTTTTCAGAATGATGAGATATCAGGTATTCTTTTATTTGTTTCTTAAATTTGCCTGTGTTTTGTACATCTGCCCCAATCAACATGCATTTTTTATATAAATCAGAATAAAACTGTTTAAAAGATTAAAATCAAATTTCTGGGTTCTATTTCTTCTACAATTAGGAAGTAGACTGAAGCTTTGTCACCACAATATTTAATCACCTAAGAGATGAACTGTTAATAAGATTTCTCTGTGCTCCTGATGATGGCATTGATTAAACAATTTTATTTCAAGTGACAGAAACTCAAAATATGTTATAAGGGCCCTGAGACATCTCATCAAACCTAATGAATGGGAAACGGAGGTAGTCTCCAGAATCTTGCAGAAAAGGACATTTTCTATATATCATCTCTGCTTTTTTCACTCTTCATTTGTATCCTTTAGAGTAGCTTGGTTTTCTCCATAGGGCAGAACAGAGGCACACTGTATGATCTTGCGCTTCTCCTCTTACAGCACTGGCCATCTAGACAGAATGAGATTCTCTGACTCAACTGCAGAATACAGAAAGATTCTGACCAACCTAGTTTGAACTAGTTGCAATTATCTGTGGGTAGAGGTAAGTTAACAGGGAAGCTTCCACAAAACTGTGTTTATAGAACTGAAAGTCAAAGAGGGCAATTCTCAGAAATGGGAATTTGTAAAAAATACAATGTGTCTAGTACAATAACCATAAATACATAAATTAATAAACTATTTCTAATTGTATTATTTCATCAATGTTTTAAATGGACTAAATGTTATAGTACTGTACAATTGTGATTTGATCATGTAGACATATTCCCAGAAGTTTTTGAAAACCATTCCCCAGTGTATATATATAATTATAATATATAGGATATCTTCATTGTCTAGACAATATATATTTTTAGAGAAGCTCTTTCCAATACAAATAAAATGTGAGCCACATATGTAATTTTAAATAGCACATATCTTTAAAAAGTGAAAATGAACAGATGAAATTAATTTTAATAGTACATTTAATTTCACCGAGTATATCCAAAATACTATTATTTCAATATATTGCATTAGCTACATTTTAATTGCTCAGTACCATCTCTGGTTAATGCATACTCTATTAAATAGTATAGATCTATATGGTCTATATATGAAAATGCATAGAATATATGCTTTCTTTATATAGGTATATATATTAAGTATGAAATCTATGTATTCAAAAATTCTATATAAATATGAAATATATTTGTTCACACATTCTATAAAAGCACTGTATTGCTTTAATATGCATATTATTAAATATAGACACACATTTTTAATTACAGAACCATGAATGTGGCTTCTGTCATATCCCAGTACATTATGGGTAGATGCATAGGACTTTGGAAAACAAGGCCAAAGAGATTCAATTCACTTACAAAGGACATAGGACTCTAAGCACATTTGCACTAATCAATGAATATAGAATATAATTTCATCAATAACAGAAAAAAGTATACAAAGAATGAGGTAAGTATGGATGAACTTTTTTTTAATTTTTTATTTTTTATAAACATGTATTTTTATCCCCAGGGGTACAGGTCTGTGAATCACCAGGTTTACACACTTCACAGCACTCACCAAAGCACACACCCTCTCCAATGTCCATAATCCCACCCCCTTCTCCCAACCCCCCCTCCCCCCCAGCAACCCTCAGTTTGTTTTGTGAGATTAAGAGTCACTTATGGTTTGTCTCCCTCCCAATTCCATCTTGTTTCATTGATTCTTCTTCTACCCACTTAAGCCCCCATGTTGCATCACCACTTCCTCATGTCAGGGAGATCATGTTTCTTATAGAACTTTCCAAAGAATGGTATCAAACAGAATTAAGGTGACTGGTTCAAGAAAACTTAGAACAAATATATCATTTTCTTTTTAAGAAAACAAAATCAAAATCCTTTCTATTCCATAAAATGCTTCATAAGCAAAGTTCATAAGTGGATTTGAACATTACTTGTCACCACAAGTAAAACCAGGATAAAATCTTATAGTCAAATCGGAACTAACCACAAAATGATTTTCACTCTATCTCTCAATGTGTATGAAATTCACAAGGCGGTGGGGTGGGGGGCCTGAAAGCTGTCCTCTTATTTCAAAAAAAGTTGTATCCACTTTTGAAATCACTACACTCATTTCCAGGTAGTCTTTCATTTCCAGAGTATCTTAGGACAGTTTAGAACTGAAGAAACTGAGGCACAAGGAAGAAGCAAAATAAGCTTCTAGAAGGACCTGACGAAATGCTCCCAAGTCCTGTAAAATGGTGAAGGACATCAAGAGGGCTTATAAGGAGAACCGCATCTACCTAAACAGCTCTGTCTTTTCTTTCCTAGTGCCAGCTTAAGTGATTTGGTTGAGCAGGGGGCTTGGCTATCATGGACTAACCTGGAGCAGGAAATTCCTCACTGCTGTCACTCACATCACCTTTGCTCTCCTCATCACCGCCTATGAGATTTAAGAGTGCCTTCTGAATGGGAAGAAATAAATGTTCAGTGAGAGTCTCTGTCCTACTGTTGTTGGTCTAAGGATTAAACAACTCGGGCTTAAAGTGAGAAGGAGCAAACTGACCTCTGAACTCTGCCAAAAATCATCATTTTACGTATATTTTCTCTTCTCAACTATGTAATAGGCATATGGGTGGCTCAGTCAGTTAAGCATCTGCCTTTGGCTCCGGTCATGATCCCAGTGTCCTGGGACTGAGCCCCACATCAGGCTCCCTATTCCAAGAGGAGCCTGCTTCTGCCTCTGCCCCTCCCTCCTGCTTGTGCTTACTCTCTCTGTCAAATAAATAAAAACTTAAAAACAAAGCAAAACTATGTAATTAGAGGAATGACAACTGTTAGTATGTAAGAGCAACAAATGCCCTTTAGGGCTGACAGTTCTGTATTTGCCCCTTCCCTACACCGTCCATGTAGGAATATAGACAAGTAAATCCATGCAGTCTTTCCCCACTTTGGGAGTTGCCAGACATTTTATAGAACCAGTGAGATTTGGATACACATAAACATAACTGAAAGTAGTTACAGTATTAAAAGTGTCTTTGAAAACATTAATCACACCCTATGGACCTTCTGAAGCTAGTAAATGCTTGACTTCAGAATAATAATAAATTCCCCAAACACGATAATATGGTGAATTTAAATCAGACTTTAATAAACATCTTTAGCATGTATTAATTTCAAGGCACATAAAGGATCATCAAAATAATTTAACCAATAGCCCCCTTATAAAGGAGTTAGTACAATATATATTTAAAAAATGACCTTGTCAGAGGACTATAGTCTTTATCCCTTATGTATTCTTTCTTTGACTATTCTGCATGTGTATTGCTGAGAATTCAGGCATGCCTTTTGAATTTATGCAGTTCCCCTTTGTTAGAGAACTAGGACTTACATCTCTGATTGCAGCTTCTTACAGAATCACCTTTCCTTTTTCTCAGAAATGTTCCATCACAATCACCACAATTTTTCCTTTTTTGAGATGTTCGTGCACACGCTTCTCCTCCTGTCTATACCACATGCCGGCACATAATGTTCTTTCCAACTGCTTGGCTCTATTCCCGAAGCTTCCCCCTTGTACTCACTATAAACACTCTCTCTCACTTACATGCACCCTCAAAGAATTAAATTTTGTCCCCTTATGTTGTTCTTGTGCATTCTGAGCTCAAACCTTTTTCTTTACAGAATTTGCCTGCCTTGGCCCCAAGATAGCATCTTCTAAGAGGTGTCAGGCTACCCTATAGACACAGGCACCTCTCTCCTCCAACCCAAGCAATCTGGACATTCAGGTCATTCATTTCTTGAAATCATTTTCCCACATAAGGAAAGGAGCTACTTATTTCTGAATGAAGCAACATCATTTTAGATTAAGAAAACCTGCTTTTATGTTCACTATCACCAGAAGGACCGTCACTTAAGGGACAGATATTTTCCAGTGTTTTTTTTCAAACTACATGAAAAATTGAAAATAAAATTCTTTCTCTGGCTCCTTCAAAACTGGCAAAACTGATTTTTTTTTTCTTAATAAATGTTTGCAACCCACTACAAGTGACTTACAAAGGAACAGCATGCCCTGTTTTCTTATGATAACTGGCACAACAGGACACATTTAAAAGGATCTGGACTTTAATCATGTGTCCACAGATTTGGTTCCTTAATCAAGTTTTTAAAAATTTCATAACCTACTCAGTAAAACAGGGATTGAAACAATATCTAAAGATTTCTCTCTTTGAATAATGCTTGTAGTCAGGTCCACACTGGATTGTTTTGTCTGATGAAGCATTATATAAGAAGAGAATTAACTTTCTGGGTGCCTGGGTGGCTCAGTTGGTCAAGCAGCTGGCTCTTGATTTCAGCACGGGTCATGATCTCTTGGGACTAGGATCGAGCTCTGCACTCAGCAGGGAGTCTGCTCGAGGATTCTCTCTCCCTAGCCCTCTGCCCTCTCTCTCACCCCCCACTCCCACTCTCTCTTTCTCTAAAATAAATAAATCTTTTTTTAAAGGAAAAAAATTTTAAAAAGAAAATGATAACAAGTGTGTATTTTCTAAGTCAGATAGAAAAAGAATCCAGTATATATTCTTACTTGTATGAGAAATCTAAAAAAGCTGAGCTTATAGAAATAGAGAGTAGAAAGGTGGAGAAATTGGGGCACGTTGGTCAAAGGGTACGAACTTCTAGTTATAAGATGAGCAAGTTTTGGGGGAGCTAACGTGCAGAACAGTAACTGTGATTAACAATACTCTATTATATACTTGAAAGTTGCTAAGAGCAGATCTTAAATGTTATCACACACCCACACACAAAATAGAAATCATGGGAGGTGATAGTCATCATTTTACAGTATACATGTGTATCAGATCATTAAATTGTACAGCTTGTATTTACACAATATTATATGTCAATTACATCTCAATAAAACTGGGGACAAATAGAAAAAAGTCACTTGACACCATGGTGGATTGCAAAAATATCACTCTTAAATCAAAAATTACACGGACAACATGGAATGCTAATGCCATCTTTATTCCTTTGGCTCAATTCTTCCAATATTACCTATAGTCATTTGATAAATAGTTTATAAAGATGTGTATTTCAGTATCATCATATACATTTAAAGTGCTTTTACATGCAAATTTTATTTACCTTGAGATGCCCCTGTGAGGTTATAGTACAGACACTGCTACCTCTTGAGAAATGAAGAAAGTGAAGCTAAGAGAAGCTACAGGAGCTTCTCTTAGCTTCATGACATGTTCATGAATGGTAGCAACAGAACTAGGGCCCAGGTTTACTACAGATCCAATCTCTCAATAAATCATTTTCTCTAACTCGCTAGAATTTACGTACTCAACAGAGAATCATTCAGTTCTCACTCTGCGTTAGGCATGATGTCAGAAGGGACCAACAAACATTGTACCCAAAAACAGTGTAGTAGATAAGCACTGAGAAAAGTGCCTTTAACGTCACTTCCTGGGGGAGTTAGGAAAGATGAGATGTCCAAGAGGCAGGGATGATTTCACTCACATTTTGTACCCTACGAATGGTATTCAGGACACACAGCTGGATAAGAGCAGTCCAGGAAGATAATATGGAAGGACAAAAACAAAACAAAACAAAAAACATAATGGGCAATAATCATTTGCTTGATGTGGCTGGAATCCAGGCAAGTGAAGCAGTTAGAGTTGGGGGTGGAGAAGGAGAGATGGTGGGGGATGGTAGTGTTAGGAGATGAAATTTTAAAGATGGGCAGATTGTTTTTTTCTTTGACACTCCTCCCACTGAGAGGCAGGGGCTATGTCTCCTCCCCTTGAATCTGGTGGATGCTGTTACTGCACAACCAAAAAAAATGATGCAAGTGTTGCTTTGCTGCTTTGAAGTTCTGTCCCCAAAAGGCTGGCAGCTTGCACTTTCTGTCTCTACTCGTACCTGGAACACAGACATTGGGATGAAAGTCACAATGCCCTGGGGAGAAGCCCAGGATGAACTCTCAGCCAACAACCAGCACCAAGTTCCCAAGCACAGAAAACAGTCACTTGAAAGTGGACCCTCAGCCCCATATGGGCCTCCTGGGGATCCCACGTGCAGTGGTGATGAACTATCTCTTTAGAGCAAAAGACAGCTGCAGATTCACGAGAAAAATAAATAATTGTTGTTGCTCTAAGCCATTGGGTTTGGGGTGGTTTGTATAAAAGCCTGGATCATTGGAATATGTGGGATTCATGATCAGACTTAGAGAAAGGATCTCTATGTGTGATGGAAGGATTGGCTATTTCATATGATTGGAGGAAGAGATGATAAGGCAGGGGGAAAATGATTAAATGTTCCACTAAGTCAGATGACATTCATATTTTTGAGGCTAGAAGATAAAGGATGGATTTTAACGATTCCTAAAAGCATCAGAATTTTAGGAAAGCTTCATATTATCCAAGAATGTGCCTTAAAATAAGATTCACACTCTAAAAATGCTTTGTATGTAACCACTGAATATCCTTATCATTAAAGACAGGAAAAAAGTTATGTCCTGAACACAGGAGGAGTATGACCCCCCAAATATGAAAATCTACTGAACCTCAAAGAGGTTCTTGAAATCTGAGAGTATTCTTTAAATCCAAGAATAGAAACTAAGCTGTTTGAGAGCTAAAATACCCATTATATATGGCTGTTCTTAATTCTGAGTTTTCCTCAAAAACACGTCATTTTTATTATAATGTACAGCACTTGACTAATAGGCCAGAGTAAACTTTAGAGCCATAACACATTTGCTTGCCCCACTATTATCTATACTTTTTGGGAAGACTTGTGACTTGCTTGCTTTTGGTTTTGGTTTGGGTTTGTGTTGTGTTTATTAAAGGTTCCTTCACTTCTATACATGATGGGTTCATAAAAAGCTGTTCTCTCTGGAATTCCCATTTTTCTCCATAGTTACAGTGTTGAAAATTCACCAAATATTCCTGAAACATCTGTTACATACACATTATTGTCACATACACATTATCATTTAGGGATAGTGTCCTGACATGTGGATACTGAAATGTATTTCATAATAAGCCTATTGTTATGCTTCCTACATTCCTCCAATGATACATTTAAGGGGAATTTCCAAAAGTCAATGGCAAAAGAACAACGATCAGTTAAGCTCTAGGTAAAAGAAAAGAGAGTTGTTTATCAACTCACTAGGAAACTATCTTCTAGGACTTTGGGCAACATAAATCACACCTCACTCTGCCTCTGAGAAGTTTGCTCTGGGCTAGGAACAAAGGATGCTGAGATAGTATGTAACTACTGAATCAAGGACTATCTGGAAAAATCAAGGACTATGGAAAAACAGACTGCATAAAAAGTTGAATCAGCAGCCATAACATAAAAATCAGGAGGTTCCATCTAAGAATTTGGTTTTCTAGTTTGTCTTGAAAACAGAATAACTGACAGGACGGGCCCACATTCTCACGTGGCAAGACTCCAGCCAGGCAGCAGAGACTGGCCATTTTAGAAGGGGGCAGGGAATCTCCAGCCGTCATCCCTCTGGGCTCGCTGCCCTAAGGCATCATCTCCAACTCCCATCTGTCATCCCACTTAGCCTGTTTCCCTTTTCTTTTTCTTTATTTTTTCTTATAGAATTATGAGAAAGTGAAATATTTTTATATCCACATTTCTAGCAAAAAATAAAATTTAGTCCAAGAGGGCAAATGCTTCCAGGAATATTTCTCACACCCAGGTCACTCTGCTCATTTATTTATTCTATCCCTAGCCTTCAGAGGAATTTGAGTTTACCTCCCCTGATTTCAGACAGTCAGGATGAATTATCCGAGCCGAAAGAAAACTGTTGACTCTGCTTCCCCAGGCCTGAGGAACTTGATAATATATCAGTTTCCATTTTATTCTCTTTCAAAGAATCTGCGCACTGAGAAAGCCAATCCAATTGTCCTTGCACTAACCTCTGAGCTACCTCACGACACAGTCATTTTTGGTTTTGGAGTTACTTGACCCACTCCACAAAGATACCAGTCTCAGCTCTGTACTTCTCATGTGTTTTAAATACTCCCTAAGCTTTAAGTTTCTCCAGCCTTTAGCACACAGCTGTCTTACAGACTGTTAACCCATTCAGCCATTCCCAAGTACCCTGAACAAAGCCAAGGGTAGTCAGTGGTGTGTCTCTAGTCCCACAAAATATGTTATTCCTGCATCCCGCTGCAGTTCCCTGTTTCCTGGAACAGTCTCCTTATCCAAAGACAGCAATGCAACATAAACTCTAAAACCCAAATCTCCCCTTGTTTAATAAAATGAATTTTAAAGCAAATTATTCAGGTAAATCCCTGAATTTTTTATTTTGTTTTGTCTTGCCTGGTAAAAATAATTTTGTAACCCTGGGTGGAGGTGAGGATATAAAGTCATGCATCATGTCACAAAATGACCATGGGGTGGGGGGGGGGAGGGCGGCAGGGCAGTGCCTGCATGGCTCAGGCAGTTAAGCATCTGCCTTTGGCAACTTGGGTCAGGACCTCCAGGTCCTGGGATGGAGTCCCGTTTATGGCGCCCTGCTCAGTGGGGAGTCTGCTTCTCACTCACTTTCTGTCTCCGCCTCCCCATCACTCGTTCTCTCTCTCAAATAAATAAATAAACCCTTAAAAGAAAAGAAAGGAAAAGGAAAAAAGAGAAAAGAAAAGAAGAGAAAATGATCACGCCCACACATCTAGTGTGAAGGCTGCCCAGTACCTCTGCTGTCAACAATGGCCTTGGGCAAGAAGCCCTGAGCAGTATCATCTATAATGAGGTACTGTCCATACTCTTAAAAAGGATACAGACCCTACTACTAAAATAGATATAGATACAGATAGATATGGATACAGATCTAGAAATACACACAGTTCTCCAGACATACAAGAACCAGCAGAAAGCATTAGCAGACAAGCTCCAATAGCCCAAGCAGTGATTAAGCTGTTTTCTGTTTCTGGCCTTACTGTGTGGTAATTAACATCTGCTTCCGGTCAGCCCAGGTAGAGGCAAGTTAATAGCATTGTGTCTGAGACCTTATCTGCTTTCTTTTCCCAGTAGTAGTTATTCTGATTACTAGGCCTAGAGGCAGAAGGGAAACTGGCACCAGTTTCTGAATCTCTTTCGAAGCCCAAAATGGAAAATAATAGCCTAATTAAATGAAAGGATTTGCCTCCCATCCCGGAGCTGCCGGGAAGAATGCAAACCATTCATCGGCGAGTTCGAGTTCTTGTGTGGCAGAACAGATGATGGATAAAAGTTCAGGTGCTCTGTAATTAGTGCTGGGCAAGTGCTTCTGGCAGACAGCCAATGCCCAAAGACACAGCATCGCTATGGTTTGCCAAACTGCGTCCTTAGGAAACCTCATTTTCCATCCTTTCAAAAGTCTGAATTGTAATTGCTATGTTCCGAGACAAATGAAAGCACAATCTGCCTCCTCAACAGTGTGCATTTCCAGAGGGGTTCCTCTCTGCGTATATTGAGGAGCCAGCTCTAATCCTGCCCCCATCACTGAGGGGGGCGGTCCTTCCCACACAACATGCAGGACATGTACCACCGGGTCATTACTTATCAGGGAGCCATCTGTTGATTTGTTCACATCAGAACTGTGGAAGGGAGAGAAGGGGTTAAAATGTAGATTCCTGGGCCTCAGACCAGACCACATAATCAAAATCTCCCAGGTGGGAATTCAGAGTCTGTATATTTTAGCCATTTCTGTGATTCTTATTCACATTAAAAGTAGAGATCCACTGATCCTAGCGGATTCCGCAAGAATCCCTTTAGGCTCACGGGCACTGTTGACTCCGTAGAGAAGGCCACAGACAATTTATACTCTCATCGGACCAACAGCCTTGCAAAATAGAAAATGAGTAAGTAAACAAGCAAATCAATTACCTCAGATCTTGATCGTTACTATGAAGTAAAAAAGATGTATCACCGAGCGTACGTGGGAAAGGCAGAAAACCAGCCACCGGAGGAGAGTCCTCTTTAAGGAGACCTCTTCTCCCCAACTCCTCCTGGCAAAATGTCACTTTTTTGTAATATGCCAAAACCCTAGTTTTCTTGCAATGGCCTTAGGAAAATGTAAAGTCTGTTCTAAGGGGGTTTGGAATAATACAGCTTTATTTTTGTCTATTAGTATCTGTAACTATTCTATTACACTGGATCATCATAGCAAGTCTATAGTGTCATCTAAGCAAATATCACCATCCTCACAGATGACAAAAACTATGACATTGAGTAACTTGGCCATCGTCATGAAACAGTCATAGTGAACCTTCATTTTGATCATGTGTCTTCTTTTTTCAAGTTGACTTCACAGATAAAGAACAGAAAATTCAACAGCAGCCCAAAGTAGATGTTGTGGGTCATCCCAGAAGTGTGTTCCCTACTGTGGAAAGGTAAACTTGTCTTGATAGAGTGGAATGCCTGCTGCCTATGAAATTATCATTGACGTCCAAAATGCCTTTCCCTTTATCTAATGATGTGACAGTACTTTATCAACACCCTAATTTTAGAAACTTCCTTGAATTCAATTTAGTTCTAACCTTGTATTGAGAGGAGGGTATTGTGCTAGGTCTTACAAAAATGATTAATACATGGTCCTATCCCTCACAGAATGTACAAACTAATGAGCGAGAAAAAGATATGATAGTTATGTATAATAAAACCCCAAATTAAATAAGTACTAAGTATGAAGTTTGGCATGATTAACTTACTCAACAAATATTTAATGGCTATCTGCCGTATGAGAGAGAAGCTCTTTATGATAAGCTAACCAAGCAAAGCATTTAAAGCAGGTGATGTTTGAACTGCACTTTTAATGAGAAAAATGGAGATTGATGGCTAGAAAAATTAGGAAAAGGAGATTCCATGCTGAAGGCAGAACACAGACAAAATTAAGAGTGACAAAATCATAGGATATGTAGAAAAATATAAATGTGGATTTGTTTAGGGTTTGTAAAATGATGTAGTAGAAGAAAATGGGAAGTTTAAGAATAGATCAGAGAAAATCCTTGACTGATTTGGTACATGTTTAGGACTTCATTCCAAGGCAAGGGGAAGGTATTGCAAATTTAAAGAGTGGAGAAACACTGCAATCCATAATTAAGGAGGAACCATACCTGAACTGCAAAAGGACATGTAAAAAAATTAATACCTTATTTTTCTTTTTGGTTTTATAATTCTCTTGTGTGTGGATATATCAAAATACGTAATATATATCATCCCTCAAATTGTAAATGTTTAAGGCTAGGAACCAGATACCTGTGATTGTCTTTGAAAATCACATTTTGTCAAGAACCAGCTCAGTTGATTATTACACGGTCATGAATTCTCTTCTCCAGGAGATGCACAGAGTGGATTAGAGATCTCGTCTCATCACAAGCCTGCCACCTTGCTTACCCGGGAAAGCACCATGATTTCTCTGTACTTACTCAAGTCCCTGGCAGATAGCATCGATGCTTAATAAATGAATGAACACCTAAATAATAAATCACAATCCTGGTATAACTGACCCGGGAACTTTGATATTTTCAATTATTTTATACAAATGGTTTGCTGATATTTTTCTGAGCATGCCACTTGCAAATGACGATTACATCCTGTAAATAGTCTTCTCACTTGACTATGAGCCATTTAAAAACAGAAGGATAAACTGAGAAAGTGGACAATGGGCCCTTCCTCCCAGTCTTGCTAAAGATCAACAGGTGTAGATGGGTAGATCAAAAAATAGATGAGGGGCACCTGGGTGGCTCAGTGGGTTAAGCCTCTGCCTTCAGCTCAGGTCATGATGTCGGGGTCTTGGGATTGAGCCCCACATCAGGCTTTCTGCTCTGCAGGGGGCCTGCTTCCCCCTCTCTCTCTGACTGCCTGTCTGCCTACTTATGATCTCTCTTTCTCTGTCCAATAAATAAGTAAATCTTAAAAATAAAAAAAAAAGAGTAGATGATACACACATGACCCAGATATATTTGTATGCACACGTACACATGATTTTCACCTTTAAACCATTCGTTTGATTAAAGAATATTAACAAAGACTTTTAACTGAAGGTAAGATAAAACCTTACTTTTACTTTATGTCATCTTTTTCCAGCTTGAAATCAAGGCAAATAAAAGTACAGCATATTATAACTCATTTAAGCAGTTTACATAAGCTTAGGCGTCAAGTTTCTTCTTACTGAAACTTTTTTTTATATGACAACGACAATGTCTTTAATTAACAGAATATCTGGAAATCACTTTCCTGAGTGAGGTTACTATTTTTCTTTTTTATGTGATGATTATATCCCCCTAGAAACATATCACATTTTACTTCCAAGTAACCTCCAAGACTTAAAAAAAAAAAAAAAAAAAAAAAAAAAAAAACCCACTAATTTGGGAAAAGAATAGAAATGACATAAAATCTTGCCCATCTAAAAAATATTAGGAAGGAAAATGATTTCTGTTCAAAGAATGTCTATTACAACTGTTGGCAACTCTGCAAAGGAAGAAACACAAAGATGTTAAGCTATCAAATAGTTCTATTAGAAGGTTATACACTTTGAAATTACCATTATCAGCATGGAGCAGAATTCTATCCAGCTGCTCTTTCTTGCCAACATAGTGGGTGAACATTCATTTTAAGGCACTTTTTTTCTTTTTGTTAGCTATCCAATTACCAGTTTTTGAGTTGAAAATACAATAATAAAGGGTGTATGTGTATGGGACAGCAGATAAGGGATTTTTTCTGTGCTCTTTTAGAAGTATATAGTCTAAGACCACAAATAGCATTTTACAATTCAGTTTTAATCACCATGATTGACTAAATAAAAATGAAATTCTTTCAGTCAAGGAGGTTTGACGATGTATTAGCACTTGACCAGGTAGAATACGAAAAATGCAAATCACTTCATATTTGAAACAATGCTCAGTTTTATACTATACTAGATTGAGTCTAAAAATTCCCTTCCCTCTAACCATGACATCATGCCATAAAACTTTGAGAGTCTTGTCACTCTCCGAGCTTGCACAAGATTTATTTTGGACAATGGGATGTTACCAAATGTGATGCGAGCAGAAGCTTGAAAAGTGCTTGTGAGTTGGAAGTTGTTCTCTTCCTGCATTTGGAAACCTTGTTACCATCACCACAGGAACCAGCCCAGAGTAGCCCGCTAGGTTATAAAAGACTACACAGACCAGAGATGAGCTGTCCGAGCCAAACTATCCTGGACCAGCAATCTGTTGACTAATCGAGAAGCTGCCTGCAGATAACGCAAGCAAGCCAAACAGATATCAGCTGAGACTGGCCCCATTAGAAGCAGCACCCAACGGAGCCTAGCACAAATTGCCAACCCACAGAACAATAAGTTAAGTAAATTGCTGTGTTTTAAGCCACTAAATTTTAGGACTTTTTTTTTTTTTCGAAGAAGTTAATTGATATATACAATCAAAAGAATTTTAACAATCTACTGATCTTTATGAATTAAAGTTTCAGATACTTGTATATCAATCCATCTACTGATAATTGCCCTCTAAACTGCAAAGGACTATGGAGGTATCATTATTTTTATTTTTTAAGATTTTATTTATTTATTTGACAGACAGAGATTACAAGCAGGCAGAGAGGCGGGCAGAGAGAGGAGGAAGCAGGCTCCCCATGGAGCAGAGAGCTCGATGTGGGGCTTGATCCCAGGACCCTGGGATCATGACCTGAGCCAAAGGCAGAAGCTTTAAATCACTGAGCCACCCAGGTGCCCAAGGGGTATCATTATTTTAATGCAAATAAAATCTCATGGATCCCACAATAATTTAAAAATAATTTCCCCCATTCCACATCATAAAGAGGCCAAAATGCTATGTTCTGCTGGAGTGAGGATCTTGAAAAATCTGTATTTGAAATGTGCACAATTTTAGAGTAATATAGCTATATAAGCATCAATGAAATCTTTATCAAAATATGAATATATGTTTTTTTTTAGTATTTTCTAAATAGGCAATTGGAGGGGCAAATAATTCTACCAATCAAATTCCACAAATCTTTGATAAGTAGACTTCAAAAACTGCCATTTAAGAACTGTAAGTAGGGGCACCTGGGTGGCTCAGTCGTTAAGCCTCTGCCTTCAGCTCAAGTCATGACCCCAGGGTCCTGGGATTGAGAGCCCCTGCATCAGGCTTCCTGCTTTGCGGGGAACCTGCTTCTCCCTGTCTCGCTTCCTCTGCTGTGTTCCCTCTCTAAGTCTCTCTGTGTCAAATACATAAATAAAATCTTAAAAAAAAAAAAAAAAAAGAACTTCAAATAATGTTTGTTTTGTTTTCTTGTTTATGGAAGAGACCTGAATGAAGTTAAGTGACCTAGATGTCAATACTTCATACTAAAAAAATAAACAGTCTGATAATTTCATTTCAGTATATATTTTAGCAGAATACTGACTCTGAAGACTGTGTTCCTTAGTTGGAGGGGAAAAAAGCCCTTTTTACAGTAAGCATTTTGACAAATACATATGTAAGATTTCTTTTTTCCTAAAGATTTATGTGATCTGTCTATAAGTGATAGTTGCAGGATATTCAGAGCTGATCACAGGTAGCAACATGGCCAATGTAAAAGGAGTTGAACTGAATTGGGCAGTAGAACCTGGGTTGGGCTGTCATCTTAAGTATAATGTTACCTAAGATTGATTACCCGAAATGGACTTCTGCAGAGCTATATTATTTTATGGCTATGGTGCAAGGCCACAACACATGGGTGATTTCTTTCAAATCAATGGAAGTATCATGATTAATATTACTTGGCAGACGTCAATGAAGCAATGGAAATAAGGACTTGGGAGATGGATCTCTCAGTTAAAAGTAACAGAAGTTCTTTTTTCATTCTGGAATCTTATTGTTGGATGGTGTAGCACAGACATGGTATTATAAACTCACTAAAGGCAAGAAGGTCATCTGGCCCTCCCAAGTGCTATTAGATCAAGATCAGTGAGGAAAGCACATTTCCCAAGTATTGCAAAGATGAACCAAGACTTGGCCTTGAGTTGCGGAAGTCAGTCTAATTTTTCCCAGGATCTACATATTCTTAATAAGTTGTTGCCAAAAACTGTAGACTCTTCTCTGCTTTCATTGTTAAGAATTTACAGTTGAATCTGAGGATGAAAGGCCACAAAGAAGACATTAACAAATGAGCAATTCTTAATGGCGGGGCGGGGGTAGGAGGGCGCATTGTGGTATTGTACAGAGCCCAACGGACGGCTTAGGTAAGGAGAAACTGCCAGGACAATTTTCTGGAACAGTCAAGCATTATAAAATGTTCATAGAATGTTTATGTTTGCAGATATTATGGAATGTTTATCATAAATACCTAGAGAAGGGAACTTAGGAAACAACTGGAATTCCTTGTGGAGACGTTATTTTGAATCTGCTCTTAGTCCTTTTTCACATTTGAACTATTTTACAATAATGGCAAGTTCCTCAAATTTTGATAACATTTCTGAAATGCCCCAGATTATTGATATATTTTTTAAATACCATGGCTCTTTATTTCCTGAATATTAATTGCCCTACTAAAACAGGTCCACCTTATTGATTGATGGTTTTGAAAAATACCCTGCATCCTGACTTTGCAGAACATATTGTAACTACAATGTTAACTGTCTAATCTGTTTTCTTTACATATTTCAATCAGTCCCTCCCTACCTAGTAAATAATTTGGGAGGCCAGACATTCGTTATAAGAGCTATTATTTCCTTTTTCTTCTCACGTTCTTCCTAGAAGGAGAATTTCATTGTCTACATATGCCAATCCCCACATATGGAGAGAATGAACAAACTGTTGGATTTTTCATCATTACCTCACTCTGTACCTGAATCTGGAGATCCTCCAGCACATTTAATTGCTAATCTCTTTGCCTTTCTTCCCTTAACTTATTGTATGAATTGTTTTTGTTGAACATTTATAGTAGGTGGGTCCTATTTGGATTCTTCCTTGTACTCCTTCCCTAACGACCCAAACCACCGACCCGAAGAAAGATATTTGCAAAGAGAAAAATTTAAGACCATGTGACTTCTGCCATTTGAATCATACTCTACCTATAGATAACATTCTCAATTGCTCATACCTTCATACCCTAGGTTTAATCAATTTGTGTTCCCTTAGGGTTATGTTCACTTATATTTGCCAAGAGAACTTATGGGGAATGCAGTGTTTCATTCCCTATCAAACTGAAGGTCATCATGCAATTGGATTATCAGTTACACCTATTTCATTATATAATCAATCAGAAATTCAACATTGGGTATCACGTTTACATTTCCTTCACAGACTAGAAGCATGACACTGGTTGCATATATAGTCCAAGGGTGTTCAATCCGAGTAGTATAAACCTCAGTGAAGCTGCCCAGTTTGGAAGATTACTTTTTGCTTCAGTAGGCACTGTGGCAAATGAATAGGTGATGAGAAATCTGTTTAAAATCCCAGGAAATATTGTTAAAGCAATAGCTACCCTCAAAATAAATAAATAAATAATCTCTAAACTCACTAGTTTTTGTTGTATTAGATAATAGAATTGTTCTTGATTATATAGCTAGCTGAACAAGGTGGGGTTTATTACGTAATAAACACCTCCTGCTGTATTTGGATAAATGTTTCTGGCAGAGTTAAAACAGAACTAGATAAAATCCAGGCACAAACCAACCAGATGTTAAATGCAGGACCCACTGATAACCCCCTGGGTCTTAGATCTTTTATGTACCTGCCCTTAGGAATTGCTTCCTGATTCAGGTCATTCTTCCAATTTGGACTCAGCATTTTGAGTATTATTCTTGGAATTGTCATCGTTGTGAAACTTTGTCTCCTCTGCATAGGACAATGTTATAAAGATGCCAACCAGACCACAGCTACTCAAGTGTTTCAAAATGATTTCTAAGGCTTATGTGACATCATATGAGGAAGCTCCCAGAAACTGCAGCAGTGTTTTGGCCTTAAAAGAACTTGCAGGGGGAGACTTTCTATGCTCTGATGCTCACTCTCCTTGCTCAAATATGGCCTAAGGCTCCAAAGGAAATCACTTTCCCTCCTATGTGGGACAAGACACAGTGGGAATGAGCCTCCCTGACCACAAGGGATCCATAACTCTTGATTGGATGATCAACACCGCCTCTTAATAGTCGATCACCAGTACCTTCTAATAGTTGATCAACTGTGCTTTCAGAGAAAGATCAAGATCAAAGCGGGGGAACCGTGAGAAACCGACATGACTGGAGCCATTTTAAAAAAACAGAGCCAGAGCGGCCACTGCAGAAAAACTGCCCTACCTGCTTTTGTTCGAACTGGGCCAAAACCTCTGGCCAGGGCAAAACAGCAAGTATTTTATGAAATTGTTTGAGACGTCAGGGGGAGAACAGACCTTGTGATCACAAGATTGATGGTTATGGACATTCAGCAGATAGAATCAGAACCCAGAGTAGTTTAACTTGTTGACATCCATAGACAACTTTTTATCCCTTGTTTTTTTTGTTTGTTTGTTTGTTTGTTTTTCAACTCTGTAATTGCCCCCTTTCCTTTCCTCACAAAAACCCATTGCTTTTACCCTGCAGCCAGGACACTATTTAGGTTTCTACCTGAATCTGAGCTTCCCCAATTGCAATCCTTTGATCCCAAACAAATGTTTGTTTTCTTCTCATTGCTGCTCTTTATTTTCAGGTTAACATTTAAATGCATCTTAATTTAATTTATAAAATTGGATCAAATTTTAAGGTACACTTAAAGCTATGTTCTCTTTAGTTAATACCAAAAGCAAAAATAAAGATAATACATAAATATAACAAAATACCACTCTGTTTCCTCATTATCCTGAACAGTATGCTCCAAAAAACAAGTATGTTTGAATACAATCCCATTATACCTGGCTAAATCCTTCCAATTTCAGTCCACAAAACCTCTTTAATCTTCCTGAGACCCAAGCCCACCTGGAATTCTATAGCCTAAGCCTGAACCCCCAAATCAGAACATCAGTGTTTCAATTGCTCTACCCCTAAACTTCATGCTGCTTCTAGCCCCAGACCTCCCTTCACGTGGATTCTGAAATGTGAGATTGAATTCCTAACAGACTTGTAATAACAAAGAGGATTATTTTATCAAAATGGTAGAGTGTCCCCAAATAAATCACAAACACTAGTGTGCACTGAAACTGACAAAGACATTTTATCAGAACTAGCTTTTCCTTAGGGCTTGATTCATGTGGAAAAAGGAGATTGTTTAGGCTGGAAAGCAGTGTTTAGTGACAGAAACTCTATTTCCTTCCTATCTGAGTAAGATTGGTTAAACTGGTCCTGAGAAATGCATCCTTTTTTAAAGTCCCAAACTGTAATCCAAATACATTATTAACCTCGGTGTGACCTCATTGCTAATTGTTTATGCATGCCCTTAGGGGCTAGGCTTTTTAAGGAACAATTTGTGATCTTTTGATATGTTAATTTAATATGTTTGGTAATTTCCTTTTGTTAATGGTGTCCTTTTGTACATTGGAGTGCTAATTATTGTAATGGCTTTTTATTTAAGAGAATATTCTTCAGATGAAAAACAATTTAAATGATATTTCAAGCCTGTACAGCTCTTTATCACTTTTCTCGAGGTCACTATTCCCTCCATCATTGAAGTAAACAGCAGCTCACGTAGTACCCAAAGGCATCACTTCAGATTACAATAATTCTTTTTCCCAATTATGATCAAAACGTCAAGAAAAAAATAATTTTAAGAATAGTTTTAAAATGTAGTGATATTGCAGGCTGAATAAAGTTTGCAATCTAAAACTTCTTGGATCTAATCTCTGTCCTATGCCTAATAAGATGTTTAACATTGACTAAACCACACAATCCCTCCAGACCTTACTATCATCTCTATATAATTAGTATGTTATATATATTAAGATACACACACACACACACGTCTCTGTAAAATTAGCATGTTATATATATATACTAAGATACAGATATACATATATATGTATATATATATATACACACATGTATATACTAAGCTATATACTAACTCTGCTTCTAAGGTACTAAATTTGTGGTCTGAGTTGTCAGCTCCTCAATCTCTAAGCAATAAAGTCCTCTGAGTTCTACAAGGCACAGCAAAAGATTAGCAGAATTTCCAATCATTAAGTAGATCTCATTTATGGAAGTTTAGACCAAAGAAAGAGTAGTAGACTTAGAAGATACGCCTCTTCTTGCCCAGCAGCAGAGAATGAAGTTGTCACCAGGTAGACTGGGGAGATCCCCCGGCTGGAGGCCTCTGCCCAGCCTGTTCCTGTGATGTCCTGGGAGGCTCTGAGTTTGCTCACAAGAAAGGATTCAAGGACAGACCAGACACAATAGTGTGAGTGCTGCCAGTGGGAAAATTTTTGTTAAAGTGAGAGTATGCTCTCTGGATGTGAGAGCAGGTGAGCTCAAGGGAGAGCCATACACCCCGCGTTTGGAGTTTCTCACTTTTATTGACACTTGTCAGCTGGGGTGGGGGGTGGAATATGCATTACTTGGGGAGGGGTTTCCTTGGGAGCAGGGTTTCCTGCATTTTCTCTCTTACTTGGTTAGGGTCTTTGGTTTTTTTTTTTTGTCTCGGGCCTGTCTGGTGTGATCTGGCTTCTTCTGGCTTTGTTTTTGGAGTGCTGCCAGGATAGATATCTGACCTTCCCCATAGCTGACCCTGACCCCCCCTTTGCTGGCTCCTGTTAAAGACTAACTAGCTGCTTAATCTAACACAGTCATCAGACAGCCCTGACTTGATAGCACCTTCCAGGTCCCAGAACCCAGTTCTATCTCAGATGCACAGAGCCACTTGGGTCAAGGTCAAATAATTTCTAGAGCACACCACATCCAGCAAATGGGGGAGGTGATATCCCACCATAGAACCCTCTGATGTGACATCCCCCTCCAGACCACTTTATTAGAGAGCCAGGGCTGTGCTAGTCCTCCCTCAAATTCATCCTCCTCTCTTCCATCCTTCTAATTTTTTTTTTTCCACAAGTATAAATTTTTTTCTTTAAAATCAAGGGAGAAGTTTGTTTTTGTTTTTGTTTTTAAGATTTTATTTATTTATTTATTTGACAGAGAGCACAAGCAGGGGGAACGGCACAGGGAGAGGGATAAACAGGCTCTACACTGAAGAGGGCCCCCAATGCAGGGCTTGATCCCAGCACCCTGGGATTACCACCCAAGCCAAAGGCAGGTGTTTGACTGACTGAGACACCCAGGCACCCTCCACAAGTGTAAATTCTTAATTTACCCTTGTAAATTAAGTAACTTAGGACTAGCCCCTCCACCAGTTTATCTAGTAATGGTGGGTTGTACTCCTGGGACAATATCCTATGCCTCCATGAATCCATGTCAATTCTAGAGCCCAAAGGTAAGAACTCAAAGGGGTAAAGTTCAAAGGGCCCACTTTTGCTATAACTGTTCAGCCTATAATGTAAGTATGAGATTATCTTCCTAAGTGGAGATCAAATTCCAAAATTCACTGATCTTAGAAAGATGAGGAGAAGTACTAATTCAATGCAGATTCCCCAAAACTGAGCAAATTAGAACCAATATGTTCTAGGCCTTGAGGAAAACTCTAGGTGTGGCAACTTACTAGAGTGAATACCCTCTTGGGCACTAACTATATCCCAGAACTAGTTCAATCCTGAGAGCAAAGACAGGGGATCAAATATTTTGATAGAAATGACTAAAGTGAGTTCCTTTCTTCTGAAACACTAAGTTGACCTACTGAATCTGAATAACTTGAGTTATGTGAAAATTTTAAATTATTTTGCCTTGATTAATCAGAACATTCAGCAGCTACCTTAAGTAGGTATGTGTGTGTGCCTCTCCTAGGCATTGTACATGTGCACATTCTCAAAACCTAAAGCAATGAGTATTCAATCACTTCCGGAAGGTCACCCATATTAGCTACTAAGAAAATGATTCCTAAAAATGTGGATCTCTGGCATATTTCTTAGGATCACTCTGTAAACCTACATAGCAGAGATCAGAAAAAAAATTTTATTGTCATAGTCTTGTGAATAGAACTATTAAATACTCAGTTCTAAGTTATCCACTTTATAGTATAACTAGCCAGAAAACTGTAAAAAAGTCAAATCCAAAATCTTTTGCTAATATTGAAATGTTCTACTATTCTAAATAAAAATAGTTCAAAGATTAAAAAAAAAAAAAAAAAAAAAAAACTTTACCAGAGTTCCTACTCTTGACATAACAACAAAGGAAAAAACAGGGTTTCACCTCTAAGCCCAAATCAATCTTGCTGACTTAAAGTCCATAACGTTTGGTCAATGACCCAGGAATCTTACCCACATCTCCCAAATAATCCTCCCCCTGAACTGTTTTAATTGGAGTTTATCAACTGAAGCAGAATTTATTTGAAATAATGATTTTATTACTACTTTAAAACTTCAATCTAAGATTTGACTTTAATAATCTTTAATGTTGTAATAACTTTTAATGTTAATTTAATGTGGCTTAATGTGGCCACCTTCCATGACATTTTTCTAAAAAACTTTTTTTGGGGGGATTCCATACCATTGTAACACAGAGAAGAGTAATGTTTTGCTTAAATACATTAGGACCAAATAACTGAATACCATTTTTCAAGTGTCACAAAGCCCCAGATCGTGTGTGTGTGTGTGTGTGTGTGTGTGTGTGTGTGTGTTTAGATATGTGCACTCTATGTATGTGTATACACACATACACACCTGCTGACTTCTCCTGGGTGTTCTAAAGTCAGCTGCTACAGAGGCATCTCTCTTGGTGGAGGAATGAGTGGGAAACCCCGCTAGCTTCCAGATGAGACAGCAGAAAATAAAATGTGTGTCTGTGTCTGTGAGTGCATGTGTGTGTTGGGAAATAATAACAATAATAATAATGGTCTCCATTATTACTACTAGAGTTTCATTCACACAGCACCAGGGCTTACAAACTAAAAAGAGCTGCCTTAGACAGCTGAACAAGTACCAGATAAGTCAATCCATCTACATCAAGTGCTTATAGAGCACCTTTGATGTGTAAGGTGGTGGACCGATAGTTGAAACATTCCATAACTAGTTCTATAGCCTTGATTCTGCCATAAATTCACTAAAGCACCTTGAACAAGATATTAACCTTCACTGGGCTTAGTTTTCTCAACCATGAAGGAAGAGGCCTGGGCCACTTCTAATACCCCCACATACCCATGCCTCTCCTGAGAACAAATGCCTGGCTAACATAGCTGATATCCCAGCTTGAAAAGCAGACCAAACTCATAGGGAATGGAAAACAATAATGCATGCTAAATTCTAAATTGAGTGACACAGTACAGGAAGGGCCAAGACCTGAAATGTCATGAAGCATAAAAAACACAAGTGCTATTCCAATAGGCATGATAAGAGGAGAGAAGACATTCCATCAGGGTATACAGCATGAGAACAGGAGAACACTAAGGCGGAAGCACAGGGAGGGGCAGGTTTCATAGCATCAGGAGTGATATTTAAAAAGAAAGCACTAATGGACGGAAAATGCAACTTCTCAGTGAATTTTTGAGGTTCCAAAGTAATCACATCAGGAATGTTGGGGTACAGCTTTGAAGCCAGGAAATCCATACTACTGTGAAAATCCTTCTTTGGGATGAGTTGATCAGAAATAGGTGGGCAAAGTAAAAGACAAAAGGGTATTTTAGAGAGTCCTGTTCATTTTACTTAAGCAGACCTCTGAATCAAATGCAAAGAAAGGGGCACCTTGAATCATCTCCAAATAATTATCCTTCTTGTTGAAAACTACGGGACTGTAGGGCCAAGCTATATAGACAAAATTTTGGCTTATATCCCTTTTGTTTTGTCACATGAAAAGGAACAACTTGCATGCACTACAAGGCAATAAATAATAATTATTCATGTTGTCTGAGCCGACAACATGTACAACTATCTCCGTCCCACACCGTAGCTCACAGAGGAACACAGTGATCTCCCTAACAGTAACATCAGAGTTCTTTAGCCCAACTCCTTAGAGCATCTTTGCCAGACTGTTAAGGGGCTTGATTTTGCACAAAAGATGATATTAAAGAGATAGAGCAATGCAGCCTTGAGGCTTAAAGGTACATTAGGTTGAAATACCTGAAATTGTTGGCTTCTACCACTGAATGGCTTTTGAGGCCAGGCAGAGGTTAAACATCAGCTTCTTGTTGCAGAGTAATACATCTACCCTGGGGCACAAGGCCAGTTATCACCTGTGAAATTTGTTCCAGTCCCCTAAAAAGAAGCCTGCTATTTAGAAAGCACTCTTGCCAGAAATGTGCTCTAACATATGGACTAAAACACACTTAGGAGACAATTTTTATGGGCAGTCAAGCTAACTAGGGCAGGCTTCACGTCCCTCAGGGTAGTTTATGTAATTGCTGCCCAAGAATCATCTGCAAATGAATTGCTGTATGATTTGCATGATCTGTCTGATTTTGTATTCTTACCCATGTTCTTCCTTTCAACCCCCTACCTACTTCCTTACTCACTGAATCCCACAAATACTTAATTTAAACTACCCAGTGGTATCTAGAAGGAACCATTTGGATTCTTCAATCATTGTCATTAACACCAATTCTCTTTTGAAGGACTAAACGTTCAGCGTTTGGAGAGAAACCCCTGAAAGATTTAAGGAAAGACCATGGGCAGGTTCTTCTAGATTCTAGGATAGCAAATGAAGGCAATTTGTGTCCAGAGCACTGACACCTTTTTTTTAAGATTTTATTGGGCGCCTGGGTGGCTCAGTGGGTTAAGCCACTGCCTTCGGCTCAGGTCATGATCTCAGGGTCCTGGGATCGAGGCCCGCATTGGGCTCTCTGCTCAGCAGGGAGCCTGCTTCCCTCTCTCTCTCTGCCTACCTCTCTCTACTTGTGATCTCTCTCTGTCAAATAAATAAATAAAATCTTAAAAAAAAAAAAGATTTTATTTATTTATTTGAGAGAGAGAGAGCAAGCACAAGCAGGGGGAGCAGCAGAGGTAAAGAGAAAAGAAGGCTCTCCTCCAAGCAGGGAGCCCGATACAGGGCTTGATCCCAGAACCCTGGGCTCATGACCTGAGCTGAAGGCAGATGCTCAACTGACTGAGCCACCTAGGCGCCCCACACCTACATCAATTTGGTGAAACTCTACTACTGGTTTCTACTAAAGTGGAAGAATATACTGTACCTGCTGGAAGGAGCACTGCATTGACAATAACAAAAAGTGAGTCAGGGTCCCAGTGTTGCCACATACCAGCTATGACCCTGGGAAATTCTAAAGGGAGCAGAATGCACCATCCCAAAATATGCTGCTTTGCCATGTGAATTATTTCAAGCTGAAGACAATCAGGGCCCACCCAACTCAGGAAGAGGTTCTCCTGTGTATAAAATTTGTTTTTCTCCTGTTAAATCTGTCTTATGTCAATCTGATTATTAGCCCAGCCAAAGAACTAAAAGGGAAGGAGGGAAAAGTTTTCTGTCCCTGGAGTCACACTGAATTCTCAGTGCCATTTAATCTGCAAAATGACAAATAATACCTGCCCCACCATCTATCTCCCAGGACTGTTAAAAAGATCAGAATAAAATTACAAATATGAAACACTTTGCAAACTTCTAAGATAGATAGATAGTCAGTATCATTACATCTAAGGTTTTTCCAGGCCTGAATGTATCACTCCTTCACCTAATTTCTAGAGAACTGGTTATTACCATTTACTCATTTAAAATTCACAGATTTGAACTCTAATGCTATGCTTTATTCATTTCATTAAAATAGATCAAAACCCTACCATGTGCCATATTCTAAGAGCAAGCTCCTGTCTCATAAAACAGACAGCCCTGGATCCAAACTTTATTCTCTTTTTTAATTTTTCAACTGTTTATGTCTAATCCTGTATCTCTGAGTAAGTGCCTAAATAAATGCTCTGCACGTAGTAAAAGTTTAATACATTTTAATTTGAACACACGATTTTGCCTGCCGCTCATCAGACTATCAATTAGCAACTGATGGCTATCAAGAGGGATTACCTGAGAAGTAAATAAAGTAAAAGCTATTGTGTTAGAGGCCTTCTGCAGGCTTGCTGCACTCGATTCCTGCTAGATTTCACCTAACAGGAAAAATTCACTGAGAGCACGCACATGTAGATTGGTCAGACTTTCATGCCTGCAGTGTATACGGAATGCCTGGTTGCTATCATATGACCCATGGATAATGTAGCAAGAAAGTGCTGGTGTCAGAAACAAATTATGGCTGGAGTTACATGCTCAGAGAAGCTAGAACTGCTTTTTGTAAATAGGTAGTTTCAGGACAAGGTGGTTGAGGTAAAAGCGATTTGGGTAGCCCCTACCTGGAAGCTCTGAAAGCTTGATAGCACCTCCTCCCCATCAGGCTGAATACGATTCTCCACCAAAGCACACTTCCTTTGAGGACAAAGGGAAATCTTATAAGCCAGATCCCCTTCACGACTGCCAACCTGAAGTCCCTGGGTATCCCTGTTGAAAATGTATCACTTGAGCTTATGGCCAGGAAGCATGACTTTAATGAGACTTGCATGGCAGGGGACTCATTCCTGCGGAGGCTAAACCCAGTCCCTAAAAGACTAACTCAGCAAAGGGAATGTGAATTGACAAAGATACCCCTTGGGTGATACCAAAAAAAAACAGTAAATCCAAAGGACCTTCCTATAACCCAGCATATTCATTCATTCATTCATTCATTCATTCATCAGATAATTTTGAGTTTGGGGATCTTGCTAGAGGCAGGAAACAGAATGATGCAGGATATGCATGGTCTCCCCCAAAATGGAGCTATTATTTGTGGCCCATTATTATAAAAAATGATATTTGGCACATATGGGATCATAGCTCCTAAAATACCTCTACTATGCTATCAACCTGGCCATCCATCAGGTTTGTATCTATAGGTCATAAAGGGCAATGCTTGGAGGAAGAGAAGGTATATACAGGAAGGCAGATAGTTAATCCAGATTGTGTCCGTGAAGAGCACTTGGAAATCATTTAATTCTTACCAAATCAAATAGTACTCTCGTGTTTAAAATACGGACTATTGTGCCATGAGAATGATATGTAAAATTCCTGGTGTGTGGTATTTTCTTAATAAATGATAGTTATTATTACTGGATGTCTGTATTCAAGATGTTCTTCACACCTTAACTTCCCGAACCACTCCCTCGACACCTATACAAACTAAAATACACTAGAATGTAGGATTCATGAAAGCAAAGGCTTTATCTTTTTGGTCTCTTGCTGGATCTCCTAATTCCTATAAAGAGTCCTGGCAGATAGCGGGACCAGAAAAATATTATCTCGTGAGTGAATAAATGAAATACAGGATGCACTGACTCCATTTTGAAGCTAAGAAGATTAAAGCATCCAAAGGTCATATGGTTAGATGCCCGTGATATGGAGAATCCCTCCGTATTTACTGCTCTGTCCTAAGACTATATGAATAGGCTGACATGTGGCTTAGAAAAATCCCCCTCCTTGGGCACCTGGGTGGCTCAGATGGTTAAGCATCTGCCTTCAGCTCAGATCATGATCCCAGAGTCCTGGGATCAACTCCCACATTGTGCTCCCTGCTCAGTGGGGAACCTGCTTCTCCTTCTGCCTCTCTCTCCCTCTGTTTTTCATGAACAAATAAATAAATAATAAATATTGAAAGGAAGGAAGGAAGGGAGAAAAGAAAGAAAGAAAAAGAGAAAGAAAGAAAGAAAAAGAGAAAGAAAGAAAGAAAGAAAGAAAGAGAAAAAAGAAAAGAAAAGAAAAGAAAAGAAATTCCCCTTCCAGTTACCCAGGCAGGAGGTAACACACTGATAACTTCCTATGTACCTAATGTCTTATGCTTTATTTTCTTCTATTACCTGAAGTTCAATCAAACTTCTCCATGCTTTTGAATTAGCTTAAGGTCTTCTGTGAAAATAAAAAGGTATTACTGTGGAAGAACAAGTAGTCCACCACTTCTCAAGGCACTGGCTTTGTCAACTTACAGTATTTCTAAACACCCTGAGTAGCAAACAGGCAGACATTGTTTTCAAACGCTTCAAAGAAAAAGACTTAAAAAAGAAAAGTATTCAAAACCATCTCTTCCTATTGATTCAAACAGAATTCACTATATTTTAACAAATGTATTTTTTATGCTATTAAAATTTTAAAAGTGCTGCCATTGTTATAACTCATTGTCTATCTACTCCATCAAATGTTTAATAATAATCAGTCCATTTTACCATTTTGCTCATTAAAACAAAACATTAGTTTTAAACTGTTTAAATCTTTAATAGTGGTTACAACTCATTTATTCAACAGGGCTAGAATTTAATGAAGTAATGGAATGGCCTTCCGGCTAACCCCACAGAGGAGATAGACGTTAAAGGGGTGATCTCTCCTGCTCAGAGTGAACAATACAATGCAGGACACCAGAAACACTTAGAAGATGATAGGGACAGTCTATGATTAAAAGCCATAATGAGAGGATGTGATAAGTGTTCCAGGCATTCAGACTATGGAGAGATCAGGGGTTGAAACCATCAAGTGTAACTGTGAAGGAGGAACTTTAATGGGAGTCTCCAAAGATCTGTAGATGCTCCCTGCTCTCCACACTCATTTTCTAATCATTACCCACAGTAATGAGCTTGGTACCTTTAGAGAACAGTAAGGAACCCTGCCTGAAAGACTGTTCAAATGCAGCCCTACAGGCATTCCCACCAGTTCCCAACGCATCAGGCTGACAAAGCAAGTAGTTAACTCTTCCTTACCAGAGTTACGGACTTAAGAATATGTCTTTCAATGCCAAGACCCTGTGCGAAGGCCAGGGTAACTGTTTGGGGCTTGCGCTTCAGTTGGTATCATTTCACAGAGAACCCATACGGAGCCTATGCTACACTTAATGGGAGATTTTTGACTATCTCAGCTTGTCTGCTTGTAAGCAGTAAATTAGAAAGAATTTTAATGAATAAATTTATGACAAATGTTAAATGGAGAATTACACATTAGAGTTGATATTCCGACACAAGCCTAATACTTGTTAGAAAGACTAATAATGTCCACATGCATGCCTTGCAAGCTCCATGGACCAAACTATATGCTACCTGAAGAATGAGCTTTCATTATCAGCCATTGTTAGGGAGAGTCATTATTCATCCCTTTGCAGAATTTGCCGATGAAGGCATTGTCAGGTATTCTTTTCCATAATGAACTACATAAAATATAAGACCCGTAATGTCACTGAGCTGTAAGAACAGTTCCCATAAAATATTCTCGTGTTAATACCTGCCACCAATTGATATGAGGTCAATCAGGCCACAATCAAAACCAACCATTCTGACATCAGTCAGTGCTGTTCTCTGTTTGAGGCTGTAAGTAGGAAACCTTTTTTCTTTTTTTGGGTTTTGTGTATTTTATTATCAACTTTCAGAATTAAGTAAACTATACAGTATTAATGTCATACTTTGTCAGTTATACATTATCAGTAGAAAAAATAAGTTAGTAAGTGACTAGGAATAAAACAATTTTGCACGTTGTAAAAAATGTGCACAGGGAATATGTGAGAGTAAAGAAATTCTGAAATAAGTTCTTAAAAAGGACACAAACAGTTGTGACAGAGAGAATTTAACCAGCTGCTTATTTGACTTTCATGAAGGATCTGGATAACTTGAGAACTGTCTCCAGATGTAAACTGAAGTCCTGCCATTATGATACATATTTCACTTACAGTCAATGGGGGGAAAAACAGGGAGAGTCAGGAAGTCTTCAAATCGTAAAGCAGGAGTCATGAGTTGTATGTGCTAATTTGTTGCCACTTAATCCTAATAAATGCCTACCCCAAATTTCCCTCAAATTGGTGGTGACTCATTCTCAAAAATCCCTAAATCTCCATTAGGAAAACTGCGAGATTTCCCCATACCATTTCTGTCTTGTCTTTCTTCCATTTTCTTCGCTATTGCAACTGTTTTCTCCTATTGCAACTGTTGCCTATTCCAAGATGCGTAATAAAGTATCCTGAGGTTCTGAGAGGTTGGAGGCTCCTCCCAACACCTGAATCGCACAATCCTCTCAGTCTTTTTGATTCATCTCCTGTAATTTCATGATAATGTCTGGAAATGGAGCTCTGTGTCCCAGACAAAATTTGAGAAGGCAGTCTTTGTCTTTGCACACATCAGAGTTCCTTTTCTGCTGTGCAGTTCCCTCTCACACATTCCCTGTTTCTGGTGTCTTGTCTACACACCCTGTGTAGAGAGTCAGTAGAGAGTCAGTAGAGACTCTCTAGTAGAGAGTCAGTTATCAGTCACTCATAATCTCTATTTGAATTTAATTCAGAACGATATATAGTTCAGGATAATTACAGTTGAATTCAACCCCAATGATACTTTGAAAGGCTTAACATGCAGGTAAGAGAGCTAAATGACAAGGAGCAGAAAGAGCTTTTCACGGAAACCTTTCAGAAACCACATTTTCTATCCACCTGCTCCTGGTGCAAAGTATTGTGAAACTCATGCACTCCTCCCTCCCTTCTTTTCTCTCCTTCTGAGTTGGAATTACAGACAGCCTCCTTCTTTGCTGAGCTTTCACTTGCATATGTCTGGTCATAGCTGACACATGTCTATCATGCAAGTTCTGAACTCCCGAGAGGCATATCCAGGGGTTGGGAAGAGATTTATTCCAAAGGGATCATGCTCTTTATTAATGTCAATCTGTCAACAACTGAACACCATCCCTTACTTCAACTGTACAGATTCCCTTATAGGACATGTACCTACAATGCCTTGTTATGTCAGACTTCTCAGTCATGGAAGGAAAGAAGGGAGGGAAGAGAGAGGGTAGAAAGGAAGGAAGGAAAAGAATGAAACATACCCATATCCTTTTCCTAGTACTTAATTATTTGTATCTGATGTGGAGCTCGAGCTCCACCCTGAGCTCTGTGCTCAGAGTGGGAGACTGTTTGAGCTCCTCTCTCTCCTGCTCCTCCTGCAACCCCCCAACCTGAGTGCATATTCTTTCTAAAATAAATAAATCTCTCCCTCTCACTCTCTTTTTCAGACTTATTTATTTTAGAGAAGGGGGAGGGGCACAGGGAGAGAATCTTAAGCAGACTCCATGCTGAGCTGGGAGCCTGATACCTGCCTGGATCTCGTGATCTGGAGATCATGACGATCATGACCTGAGCTGAAAACCAAGAGATGGATCCTTAATTGACTGAGCCACTCAGGCACCCCAGATATGTGGTGTTTTTTTTTTAAGCTTGAAATATAGATGTGTCACTTTTTTTTTTAAGATTTTATTTATTTATTTGACAGAGATCACAAGTAGGCAGAGTGGCAGGCAGAGGGGGGCGGGAAGCAGGCTCCCTGCCGAGCAGAGACCCTGATGCGGGGCTCGATCCCAGGACCCTGGGATCATAACCTGAGCTGAAAGCAGAGGCTTTAATCCACTGAGCCACCCAGGCACCCCAGATGTGTCACTTTTAAAGTGACTTCCCCACATAGTACTGAATGAAATAGAAAAGCAAAGTAGAACCATTAGTAAAAATTGTGAACCTAGAGTATCTTCTAAAGAAATAGTCTCTTTGTATTAGTTTAATCTGTATTATAGACATCTAGAAGTCAATTCCATTGCATTATTCATTTCCATTTCCCTAAACACATGTCACTTGGCCAAGGAAATTGTTTAATAAAAATTTCTTTGAAAATATAATTTTTACTTTTAATTTTTTTTTTAATTTTTTTTTTTTAATGGAGAAATGCTGTTTGAATCAGACAGGGTCATCCACTGAATCTCAAACTCTGTCTTTAGCTATGATCACAGATAATCCACAGGCAAGTACCATTTTCATTCATTACAACAATCTCAAAATACTGAAATGAAAAAACAAACATTCCTAGCTTTTTCTTTAATAGCCTACTTTGGCCCAATTACCCATGTAGTTATCAAAGCATGCTTTCACTTTATGTTCAGAACCAACCATAGGTTATTCTATTTATTGAAAATGGTCTCACAATTCACCTATAATTCAGAGAAGATTTAGATGATACACATCAAAATCACATAAATTGCTTCATAAATTTTTCTAGTACATATATTCAATCTATATTCATAACCATTCAATATATACTCTAAGTCCAGAAAATATCTTTCCCACCATAGAATTTTTACAATTTCTAAATTGGTTTGTATTCTATGATGGGAAAGATGAATTTCAAGAGCTAGCAGTTTTGATGACCATAGTTAAATGATTTTAGAAATACTGAATAAACCTGCATAAGGCAATATTAAAGATTTTTTAAATAAATCTAATTATTGGAAATAAACATTCATTTTGGTCTATGTTACTTACCTTATTCAAGACATGCGATCTCTCACAATAATTTGCCTGCCAATTAATTATATAGAAAACCCAATCTCCTAAAGTACTACAAATACACAGGGAATAATAGCATAAAATGAGTAAGAGAAGACAACACTGCATTATTAAGAGTTAATATCTTATCCTGGAAAATACTGTATCCCCCCACACCCCAGGGTAAATATAATAAAGTATCTATTCCAGACTTCATTTTTCCAAATGTCCAGTTATTTGTTCAATAAATAAATAAATAAATACTGAGCACTTATTTTGTACTTGGCTGAGTGGAAGGACATGGTTATTTGTCTAAAGGCAATCACCTAGTGTCAGAGAAAATATATACACAGGAAGACCAGTCAGCAATAAAATGATGTAAGACATCATGTGATGTGTCCTGATACAGTTATAAAAGCGGTTGACATTTCAAAGGCTAGAAAGCCCCTTCCATTCAGGGAATCAGGGAAGTACTTCTAAACCAACTGTAGGCATACACTCTAAGTAGGATTTCAAGGGCACTGAGTAGTATTTAAGTTAAGGGAATGAAAATGCAAAGGCCTAGACATGGGAAAATACATATATGAAAATATGGGAGATGAAAGTAGGTAAGAAATTTAGAGTTTGATCCCTAGAGGGCCTTAAATGAAATGTTTTTAACAACATTTTATTTAAAATGAAATATAAGACTTTTGAACAAGTATGTGGAACACTGGGAGCTGCCTTCAGGAGGAACACAGAACCAATGCTCCTGGACAAATTCTTCCCCATGATGCCTAGAAGATTGGGACAAGGGTGCATTCCTATATCTATGATGCGCCAAACATACTACGTACTGGAGAGGCAATGTTATATTCTAATGACAGATAAAGACATTAAATGAGCAGATAAACATAAATAAGCAATTTAATCAAGAGATGAGACACACTCTTAACATTAAAACTAAATAAAATTCTATGAAGACTTCAGTTCAGAATTTGACATGAAATCAATGCATTGCTATAAAAATTTCTATATCGGTGTACTTGGGTACAATCTATTCTTTTCCTTAAAGTTTGTTGTTTCATTACCCACATCTGGAAAAACAGTTCTTAGAATATTGTGAAGATGATACATGAAGATACAAATTCTAGCACATAGATAGAAAGCAAACTCTGTATGAATGGCACCCGAGGAAACACTCGGTCCTGCCTGCTCAGCCAAAACAACAACAAAAAGTGAATGATATTTTTGTCATCAGAGAGGAAGCAGTCAGCTGATGTTACTGTCCCACCACAGTTCCATAAGATGCTGCATGATCCACAGCATAATATTGTCTGCCTTTCTTTGATGGAAGTGATTTCCAGGAAGTCAAGCCTTTGGCATGAACTGAAGAAATTTTCAAATGACAATCAACAACTATTTTTCTCAAATATGGCATTGCCTCTGAAGCCTGTTGACAGTTATCATCTGTCATCTGCCTCATCTCATCTGTGTCCAGGTTGGACTACAATATGCTGAGAGACAAAACTCCAGGGCCACGAAGCTACTCTGGTGTTTCTCCGTGAAGAAAGGATGGAGGTAATCGGACAATCTCTCTCTGTTCCAGGTTGTTCTGGGCAGAGGCATCTGATTTTTACAGCAGGATATGGAAGTCTAGTATAGTATCTGTGGTTTTTATAATGTTTTCTAGGGATTTGGTACACACATTAGCTAGGGTAAAGTGCTATTTTTATTGAACTTTCTGTTACACTTTGATTAAAAACCAAATATAGACTAAATGTAATGAGTGAACAGCTGAAGCCATTTCCCTGCAGGTAGACTATTAGCTGAGACTTTAGAAAGAGACCATATTGGGACAGAAAAAAAGTAAATATGGATGAAGTAATATAATCAAAACGTCAAGATATTTGTGAATTAGTGGTTCTTTAACTTCAAGATGCATAACAACCACCCCAGAGACATGAATGCAACAGCCTGAATCCGTACTTTAACAATCACCCCTACAAACTTAGTGATCACCTCCCAACTTCTTGTATAGGTCTCCAAAACATACTCTGAGCTTCTAATACATACATAGGGAAAAAATAGTTTAGGGAATTATAGCAAAAACACAAGGGTGCTTATTTCAAAATAGTAGGATTATAGATAATTGTCATTTGGTATATATCCCTCTATATTTTTATATGCCTTTGAATTTTTTTTCATCAGTCATTTGTCATTTGAAAACTTAAAAAATTAATAAAATAGGGCACCTGGGTGGCTCACTCAGTTAAGCATCCGCCTTCAACTCTGGTCATGATCTTAGGGTCCTGGGATCCAGTTCTGCAACAGGCTCTCTGCTCAGCAGGGAGTCTGCTTCTTCCCCTCTCTACCCCTCCCCTCTGCTAATGCTCACTCTCTCTAGCTCTCTCTCTTTCTCAAATAAATAAATAAAATCTTTATAAAAATTAATAAAATAATTTATAAAGTGAAAGTGATTTTTTTCCCCCAACACAAAGACTTTTACATTGGGAACATAGAGTAATTACCTTTTTTTTAAAGATTTTATTTATTTATTTGACAGAGAGAAAGAGATCACAAGTAGGCAAGAGGCAGGTGGGGGGCGAGGGGAAGCAGGCCCCCCACTGAGCAGAGAGTCCGATGCGGAGCTTGATTCTAGGACCCTGAGATCATGACCTGAGCCAAAGGCAGAGGCTTAACCCACTGAGCCACCCAGGCACCCATAGAGTGATTACCTTAACATAAATAGAAAATTAAGTTTTTGTGCTTTCTTTTTTTTCAATAGCAACTATATCTTATCTTTTTCTGTATTCCAAAATTGTGTTTAGTGTAAGACATGATTAAATATTTGAAGGTGCCAGAAGAAGATGCATGTATGGCTGGGTGAAGGAAAAAAAATAATTTTTTTCTTTAAATAGTTTTTTTTAAGATTTTATTTATTTATTTGACAGAGATCACAAGTAGGCAGAGAGTCAAGCAGAGAGAGAGAAGGGAAAAGCAGGCTCCCTGCTGAGCAGAGAGCCTGATGTGGGGTTCAATCCTAGGACCCTAAGATTATGACCTGAGCCGAAGGCAGCGGCTTAATCCACTGAGCCAGCCAGGCACCCCGGAAAAAAATTTTTTTTGATGGCTAGATGGAAGAATGGATGAATGAATCAAAAGGAGCAATGGACAGAGAAAAGGAATGTCTTAAAAAATATATGAAGAAGGACTAATGGAAAGACCCACAGGGTTTGATGGAGAACTATTTATGTGCACCATTCTGGAAGAAAGGTAGTAGAAAAGTCCAGTAGAAATGGAAGACTTGGTCTTTAGAGGCTGTATAACGTACAGAGGAGTCATAAACAGAAATTCCGTCAGGCACAGATCTAGGAACCGATCTGGTTCCACTGGATATGGGAGTCTTGTATGACAGAGGAGTGAGAACATGCAGACAGCAAAGCTAACCGCCTCCCATAGCACCCATGATGGTATGACTGAAAGATGGATTTTCCATTGTGACACTCTAGTGGAGTGTAACTTTCTGCCTTACTTATGTTCTTTGGTAATGGTTGAGATTCATATGAGTCTTATTCTCACTAAATTTTCATCAACCATTAAGGAAATTGCTATAATAATAAATATAAATATTTTCTGACATGACATGTTCAGCTCTACCATTCACTCCATCTAGGAACATCAGAGGAGCACTTTGCCTATTACAACTATAGAACTCTGCATGCAGGGCTAGAAGATGTCAGATAATTTTTGTGAATTTTTAGGGGGCTGAGCCTCAGGAGTAACTGAAATGTTTCACAAGAACCTCAGGTGACTGAAAGGTTACAGGTTGATAAGTAATAAATAGTTGATAAGTAATAAAAAGGATGACTCTTCTGTCTACTTTGAGCTCTCAAATTACATGCCTTTTCCTTTTCTGGGAAACTAGTTGTGCCAAGGAATGTAAGAAACTCAGATTACACATTTCCACATGAAGTTACCATTGAGCCAGAAATCAAAGAGGATTTCTCATCCAATTTTCAATCATCCCAGATAGTCTAAAAATATTTCAGAACATTCATATACTACTTCTGAACTCCTTTAATCTTATGAAGCTGAAGAAGGTAAAACTAAGGTGTAAAACGGGTCACACAAGAATGAGGAACAACAAAACTCCCTGAGAGATTTTCAGATCATGGAGAATTTTCAAAAAGATCACAGATATTTCTAAAACACTTGGAAGAATAAATTTTCTGAGTTGTTTCATCACAATGAACAAATGACTTTTTCCAATGCATAATTTTCAGACCTTTAGTCATTTTGATGGTGAATTTTCTGTATCAACCTGACTATGCTAGGGGTGCTCAGATTAAACATTATTTCCTAGAAGCTCAATAGGGAGGGTATTTCCAGATGAGACTGACATTTGAATCAGTGGGTCGGCATCATCGAATTCATTAAGGGCCTGATCAGAACTAAAGGCTGAGGAAGGAAAAATTTACCCCTACTGCTCCTTGTTTGCATGCTTGAGCTAGAACATCAATCTTTCTCCTGCTTTTGGACTGGGATTTATACCACTGGTTTCCCTGGTTCTGAGGCTTTCAGACTTGCACTAAAACTACACCACTGGCTTTCCTGGGTCTCTGGCCTGTAGACAGGGGATCATGAAACTTCTCAGCTTTCCTAGTTACATGAACCAATTTCTCATAAAGAATGAATGAAGGAATGAATGACCTAGTGGTTCTGTTTCTCTGGAGAAATTCTACAGTCATCATCCATCATTACTAGAATCCCCATCTCCCTATCCACCTGGCAAGTCCCTACATATATACTTTAAGACTTAATTTGATGTTCAACTTCTCCCTGAAAGCATGGTCATTCCATTCTCTAAATTCCCATAGTACTTTACAAATGCCTTCACCAGACCACTTGCTATGTTTTATTATACCTACCGATTTAAATACCACACCTCCCACATACAGTACCTAGCATGAAAGAGAAGAAAAAAGAAAGGTAAGGCAAGGGTAGAAGAAACAAAAGGATGCTGCCAGGAACATCCCAAGATGGCATGCCATTTATTTATTTCAGTCGTAAATATTGAAAAAGCTGAGAGACCTTACCTTTAACTCATTGAATCTAGACACCATTTAAGATCGACTATTTAATAAATACTCCGATGATATTGATAAGAATCAAAACACTTCCCACACTTTTCTTTGTTTGCTTTGAACACAAGAAATGCAGAGAAAGAATAAAATATCTTTGGTCAAAAACAATTTAGCATATTTGAAATTACTGATTTCAAAGTGTAGACATTGTAAGGAGAATTTAAAATAAATGCTTTAAAACGGTATCATTTTATGATTTGGGAACTACATCCTGACTATTGAATCTTCCCCAGTTGCCTCTTGATTTCCATGGCCTTTCCTACCTATTCTGAGAGCAGAAAAGAATGTACCTCAGTACATCCAAAAGCAAAAAAGTAACTGAAAAACAACAGGGTGGAAGTCTCCATAGGAGAAAAGATCCTGAGCTGTGGCCCTGTCTGAAGAGAACAAAGCCAGGGAGTAACCCAGTCAAGGACCCGCCTAAGAAATGGGTCAGGTTCTGCATCGTTAAGATCCTGGAATCTGCAGGAGAGTAAAAATGTATGCTAAATGGAGACTCTGACACACTGAACAGACAGGATAGTGAGAAGTCAGTGGAGAATTCCACAGTTGAGGCCTCAAGTATTTTCTGTCAATGGGTCAAAGTAAAAAGAGCATTTCGGAGGCTGGTTGCAAATGAGAAACAGAGCAGAAAGACATCCTTTAGGTGCCTTGGAAGAAAGTGCCTGTTAAGTTCCTTCTTCTAAAGGTGGGCTGGCTCTACCACTATAAAAGAGTAGGAATGGGACCCAAAACCTATAATTTAATCATTACCTGAAAATCATTACCCCCCATTTTCTGATGCCAGTACACATAGTTATTTGATAGTTTTCAACACCCTCTGATTCAGAGCATAACTACTTCTGTGGAGAAGTGAGTCCTTGAACTTGAGGAGGCAAGGCACGTTAAAGAAAGATGAGAGAGTATGTACTGCTCCCCATTCATCTCTACACACTCAAGTGTTTACTGTGATGGATGTGATGGGTGATGGATTGAGTGAGGTGTTTCCACACACTTCACCTCCTTATGTAATCCTCCTAAAACCCACATAAAATGCTCTTCCATTGTACAGATGGGGTAAATGAAGACCTGGAGATGTATTAACTTGTCTAAGTTGACAGATCCAATAAGGAAAACTTCTAGGATTCAAAGTCACATATGAAAGCTACAAAACTCATCAACCCAAGCTGAAAGAAGCTAAACTCACATCCATTTTGTATTCACATAAAATGAACCTTTGGTTAAATTTTATTAGCATTTCCTTCATTCAGCATTACCTACATATAACATCATAAACTTTAAGCCTGCTGGAAAATGTAATAAGGAAGAGAAGTTTTATCACATTTTAAATATTAAAAAGGAAGAAAAAATTACTTTGACTTTGATAAGTGATGAATTTGCTGCAAGTCAAAATCCTGCCACAGGATTAGGAATTGATTCAGTCTTTCAAAATATCTGACCTTCGGTTAACTCATAAAGGTAAGCAAAAATTAAGTAGGAATGCCACAACACATCAAAGCATGTTATAAAAACTGAACCAAATATGGTGCCTTGGCAAAATACCTACTTGTGTAGAAAATTAAAATATGAACGTCTGCATTTTTTAGTTTTATCTTCTTCCCTACTATAGTCAAAGCATGCTAGACTTATTTATGTCCCCTGAGTAATCAAGTTCATTCCCACTTAAGACTCTTCTCATTTATTGCATCTTTTTCTGTTCTGTCTTGACTTAAACGCTACATCTTCAACATCACTTCCCCAAAGATACTTTTACTGAACATCTTAGCTAAAGTAGCACCCTCTCCCTCATAATTTCATATCCTCATAAGCATATGAAATTAAATTACTCAATTACTTTTGTGTGTTTATTTTCTTCTTCCTGGCACTAACATGTGAGCTCCATGAGGGAGTGAGTTTATTTCTATATGACCAGAATCTGGAGCCATACGTGACACATATTTATGAACTGACCAACAAAATATTAAAGTTGTCATTTGCAAAAGGATTCTATTTCTGCTGTCCTGTGATAACTAAAGGTTCTGGAAGCCTAAAACATATTGTAAGTGGTTTCCTATTATCTTACTTTTACATATACACAGGAGTAAAAGTGATCAGAGAGAGGCCATGTATATCTGAGAATAGTCAAGTGTGAAAACCCTTTAAAGTCAAACCTATACTCCGGTCCAGAAAGGCAAACACCTATGGGGACAATGGGGAGAAAAACCCAAGAATGATTTCACTAGGTAGGTAGGGTTCCTGCCATGACCTGAGACTAGCATTCCTGTTTAAGGCCAGTTTCTCAATTTTAAGTGGCTATTGTCTTTCCTCACCATCTCGCTACCTCATCTCTATGCACTCCTCTGCCTATTCTAGCTTTTATTCATCCATTTCACATTTTATCCAAGCCCTATCTTTGATATTAAATATTCAGTAAATCTAACCCCTAGAACATTTTCCTTCCTGAATACCTACTATTATGTCTATAATTAGTACCATCATGTTTGCTAATTTCTAAATAAGAAATTCTCTGAATTTTTTCCAGAAAAGCTTCTGACAATTGGAATGATTTATTTTCTGTACCTTCCTATTGGGACACAACAAAGAAATGTTGATAAGAGAATCCACTCACATTTCCTATAAAAAGAAGTATTGCTACTATCTATAAGTGTGCACAAAAATCACGGTGTGCACGGAACTCTTCCTGCCTTTGGAAATGCCAAGGACAGGTGGGTTCAAGGTAGCTACACTTTGAACTCATGTAGATCAAAATAAACCATAAAGAATGCTAACTCTGCAAGAACTTCAAACACTGGGAAAGGAGAGAAGAGTCACTGTAAAGAGAAAGAAAAAAAAAGCTCACAATTATAGGAAAACTAAACAAAGTCTTTAAGAGTTTAATGTGACAGTGGGTAGAAAAGGAAGTTGAATGAAAGTTTTCAATACAGATCAGATATTTACTATGATTGGAAACTAGGTAAGATATTAACACATGGCAAGGAAGTAATTCATGATATTACAGAAGGTTTTATATATAGTCTAGTAGGAAAGAACAGAAAATGAAAGCAGAAATCACATTTTTAAAACAGGATAGTTAACTTTTTCAATTATCCAGTTTTAGTCTTACACCTACTTGCATTTAATATTTGGCTATGAAAGTGGAAGAGAAAACTTTATAATGCATGGAATCAACTGAAGAAAGTTAGCAAGAGAATGCAAGGACACGTTGCTTTCATAGCAAGCCATGTGTAGCTCTCAATAAAGATGATGTATGACTAACCTGGAATCAATACGAATACAGATAAAACTTACTCTTTTCACTGGGTTATTCTATAACTGATACATACCTTGCTGAATATTTATCATTTGAATGCAGAATACTGTTTTGCCAGTGTTCAATGTAGGAACAATAAATATAAACATTGCCTCCCTTGCTATTTTCCTCTTATTCTTGCTCTGGTTTTTCCCGGACGAGGATAAATGAATAGTAAAGACCTACCTCACAGTTCACGAAACATGGTAAAGGAAGCATAAATCCCCAAGATAGCATTGCTAACAATCTCTAAAAGAAGTAAATGGCCCATGGATCCTTTAAATGTTCCAAGTACAGCAGTTGAATGAATATGAGTCATACATTAAGTGGGATCGTTCGGAAGGATGAATGGATCTTTAAGGTGGAGGGGTTTCTTGTCCAAAGCTGACAGAGGTATGCAAATACCTTTGCCTTTCACATTTTGCAATATGAATATAGTTGTGAATATGTCATCGCTCATTTCAGTGTGGCCCCCAGCCCTTTACAAAATGAAATCCTCAAAATTAACACTTTCCTCAAGGGTCATGAAGCAAATTGACTTTCCATTTGTGGTCCCAGTAAAGCCAGAGTTGGGGTCTTTTTTTTTTTTTTTTGCTTTTTTTTTTTTTTGCTTTTTTCCTTTTCGGTAGTTATTTCAGTAGCAGAATTGGAGGCAAGAGAAATATAAAACTGAATCAATATTAAGCACTACAAATGCTTTTTCTTGAACAAAGATGGAGCCATAGCTTTCGTCCTCCCAGATTCCTTTTTTTCCTTCTCTACCAACAACATCTGAGGAATCTCCAAGTCCTGTATCTTTCATACCTCCACTGTACCTTTGAAACTTGTTGATCTCTTTCACTGTTGTCCATTTCCCTACTTCATAGCATCAGTCTCTGTGTCCCAAAAAACACTTAGCTGGATTTCCTGTCTCAAGACTTGCTCCTTCTTGAATATTTTTCCCCATATATCTGCAGAATAATATTTTTGTCCTCTGATCATTTCACTCTACAGTTCAAAAACCCTTTGAAGTGTTTCCTATTGTCTTGTGGAAAGTCCGTACTCCTTAACTTGGCATTAAATAAAAAGGCCCTCAAAATTGTAATCCTAATTACTCTTCAAATTCATGTGTACCTTTACTACTCTGTCATAATCAGTCCAAGATAATTGCAAATGCTCTGTTTATCCTTCTCATCCTTCTCCCTTTGACCACCCCCTCTTCACCCTACTCCATATCAATCTTTCAAAAGACCCCAACTTAAAATTTCCAGTAGAGCCAGGTAATGTCTGTTTTGTTCATGGCGGCATGCTCAACACTCAGTAGCACCTGGGTCAGTACATTTTGTTGAAATGAACTAGGCTACGGCAAGCCAAGATGGACAAACTCTGATTGTGGGATTTTAGGGCAAAGATCAGGGAAGGAAAAAAATAATTTTAAATCTCTACAGTGACCCTGTCTGAAGAACTGGGTTCTACCAATATCTGAAGCACCTCTGCACAGTTCAAAACATACACTTCCGAAGTCACTGACACTTCAATATGGGGTAATTTTCCTTCCTCTGAACCATGATGAATATACTTTACATGGCATTCAGCTTCTCCAGGATCATTTCAAGTCATGTCAGGTCACTTGTGAAGCATTTATTTGATCAACCAAACAAGAAGAAAGTCATCTTGGATTTGTTTTTATCTGAGGGCATGACTTACATGACAAATCTGAGTCTGAATGACCTCCCACTCTCTGAGAACAATGTCATATTCTCTGTGAGGAATGTCAACTTATTGTGGGGTCCAAAAGTATTTCTCAATTCTTCCTGCATATTCAAATTATGTAGGAAGCTCTGATCCTCTCTCCAGACTAACTGAATTCAAATCCTTAAGTATGGAATCTAGACTTTTGTATTTTTTCGAAAGATCTCCAAGAATTCTGTGAAGTCTGCAAACCATTGGGTTAGAGTGATGGGTCAGCAAAGTACTTGAAAACAGGTCAAATAGTAAATATTTTAGGCCATATGGTATCTTTACAACTACTCAAACATACTGTTACAGCTTATGTGCATAGTCAATACACACACTAATGGTAGAGCACATGTATGCAGAGTACATGTATATATGTAAAGTATACATACTTTACAAAAACATGCAGTGGACTGGAATTAGCATACAGGTCATAGTTTTCAACCTCTGCAGTAGAAAATTCTACTGCTTCTCCCTAGCTCAGTTCATTATTTTAGTTCCCATTTTGTTACTGATAAGACATATGCCTGTTTCATTAAAAAAAAATAGCCAAAAATAAAGCCTACTAAAATTTGAGAGAATTTTTATATTATAATTAAGAGCCATCATGGAGAGTGCTCTACTTATAGATATATTTGTAATTTATGGATATATGCTGAACCATCATACATTTTTATAGTGTCATTCAAAGCGACTGCACATTCTTTACACTTACCCTAATTATTTATTGGAACAGAAAATTAAAAGGAATATTGGTGTTCTCACCTTTATTTATGCATTCCAAATGACAACAGTAAAACACAGCTGTTGCTGGGGTGGCGATGGCAGTGAAAGCTCAAGCAGAACTGAAACAGCCTATTACCTGCAAAATCATGTCCATACAGACGTCTCAGAAGACTGATTTCAGAAACACCAATGGACTGTGAACTACATTGTTGTATTACAGCCCAGGTTCATAAAGTTTTATAGTGCGAATGAGGAAAAACATGAAATAATGCTGCAGATGGGATATACAGAAATTCCATTTGCCTACACACTTTAACAGTCTTTAAGAGAGAAATCTGAGATTGGTTTCTAGGACTGAAAATTTAATAATGCTAATGATCTGCACAGGTTGCAAAGAGGTCAACCCAAGGTAACTATGATGTAAAATAATCGCTTTGTAGGCTTATTTTGATGGCAACCAGTTGCTTGCAACTTTTAAAAACTGTATAATAATGCTCTGTGAGGTCAGGTATCATCTGACTTCTGAAACAAATACTACTCCACTGAATGTGATTTGATATAAGTATTCTGTAAAGATAGGTGGCCACTGGACTGCTTTTAAAGAAACAACTTTAAAGTGATGTATGTCCAAGTCTAGGCTACAACAACTGGAGTACTTCTTAAGAAAGATTCCTGAGTCTCACCCAGATCTGAGAGACTGTCAAGTGATTCCGTAGTGAGTATCGTACATCAAAATTTAAGAATCACAGCTTTCAGAGACAGATTACAAAGAAACTTGGTCAAATACCTGAATTCTAATTCTTGGTCCTTTACTATCTAAGGGAATGTAGACAAGTCCTTTAACCTTCTAGGTCTCTTATCTCTGAAATCTTGTGAATTCTACCCTATGCTTTTACAGAACATAGACGGGCTTATATTTATAGCCAGAATGAGTTGTAGTTAATAAGGCCTCTGAGTGGCTGGTGGGGAAACTAAGAAAGAATGAAAGTTCACTTGTTTCAGGTTATGATTTGTGTTTTATCTTTTCAGCTGAAGAGGTTGAAGCACTTCACTTTCTGCTTTGCTATCTCTCAAAATACTTTGAAGTGTATATTATGTAAATACTCATGTATTTACTTGTGTAAATATTCAATACTTTGAAGTAAAGGTATTTAAAATACTAAGTGTGATCTTACAAAATACATAGGCTAATATTTGCCAATTTATACCACAAGGAATTAAATTACCTTGTAGCCCAATCACAGCATAAAGTTTCATTCCAGGAAATATCAATTAAAAAAATAACAATAATTTAAAAGCAGTTAAAATGGTCTCTTAAAGAAAATTAATACATGGTAAAATTTCATGAAACCCATATTCTTCTATCTATAGCAAACCTATAGTAAGTGATACTTAACAACTTTGTAGCTACTTCTCAACTGCGATGTTTCTCCTCATCAACTTGGATTTATTATTTAAAGAAGTTAGCAGTAGCAGATATGACAAGAAATAAATACTTCTTCCTTAAAAACAGATCTGAGGGACCCAGGGGAGCCTGGGTGGCTCAGTGGGTTAAGCCTCTGCCTTCAGCTCCGGTCATGACCCCAGGGTTCTGGGATTGAGCCCTGCATCAGGCTCTCTGCTCAGTGGGGAGCCTGTTTCCTCCTCTCTCTCTCTCTGCCTCACTGCCTACTTGTGATCTCTGTCTGTCAAGTAAATAAATAAAATCTTAAAACAAAAAACAAAAAAACACGAGATTAATGCTAATAATTTGATATCTTTCTTGTCCCATGAGAATGCCGGATTTGAAATTGTATAATGACAACTGCTAGTTACTTTAAATCAGTTCTTCTGGGAGATTACCTTTGTGATTTTAAGAAAAATATTCTGGCTATTTTTTTCTTTAGTTATTAGACTAAGACACCATCTATTTATCATTCCCTAGTACAGAAAATAAGTAGATGTGAATTCCTAAACTTTCTTCTCACAATCTATGGATTTTCATTTATTATTTCCACATTTTCAAGGTTTATAAATTTGTGTTCAGCTTTTTAACTATAATTCTCATTTTTACCGGCATTAATTTTAGGTTAAAGAGGCTCAGCGCTCGCTACCAGCCCATTTATAACTCACCTTCATCACTCCTAAGCCCTTCACTTGTGTCATCTCTGGACTTCATCATCAAACATATAAGATACATTTTTTTAATCTATTGGAATATAGACCTGCCAAACTTACAGTCTTGGTGATATGAAACAGTAGGAGAAACAGAAAACCAGAGACACTTTACTGAACAATGAATAGTAGCTGAAGGGAGCCAAGAGCACTAATTAGTATCTACCATAACAGAATGTTCCCTTCCCTTCTATCCCTGAAACTGCTATCACTGCAGTGAAGGTCGCTGAGGAGCTGGAGAAGGTTCACAAGTGATGTAAATCAATGGGTTATAGAGAAGATCAAGATGTTTTAAGAGATAGAGACAGCAGATAAAATGACACCATGAAAGGAAGAAAAGTAAACATGGCACCAGACTACTTAAGAGCAGCACTGGAGGGGCATCTGGGTGGCTCAGTAGATTAAAGCCTCTGCCTTCAGCTCAGGTCATGATTCCAGGGTCCTGGGATCAAGCCCTGCATTGGGCTCTTTGCTCAGCGGGGAGCCTGCTTCCTCCTCTCTTTCTGCCTGCCTCTCTGCCTATTTGTGATCTCTGTCTATCAAATAAATAAATAAAATCCAAATTAAAAAAAAAAAAAAAGCAGCACTGGATACTGAAAGATAGTGAGACCAAGCATGCAAGATTGAGAGGGAAAATATTTTTCAACCCAGAATACTCCATCCAGCTAAACCATCAGTCCAGCATACAGGGAAAATAAGAATATTTTCACAGATACAAATAGCATTTAACTGTGGCAAAATGCCCCTACTAATAAAATAAAACAAGAAAGCATTAAGCAGAACTTTGGATGCTGATCTAGTCCTTCCTACCAAGCAAATGGAATAAAAAGTGGCAAGCATCCAGTTCGTAGTATTATGAACTTGAGGTTTGTCCACTATGGCAGGGTGTATCGACCCTAGAAGTTTGGGTACACTTTGGTCTACAAACACACTCATTTATACCTCATCTATTCTTGTAATATTGTTTACCAGTTGAGTATAAATCAAAGTAAAAGTAATTTGAGCCAAAATCTAAGTAATCTTTCTCTCCAATCTTAAGCCTAGATAAGTCCGATGGTGTGGCCTAACTCAGAAAACCTCAAAATATTAGCTTCCTTTCCAGAAAGTGAAAGAATGTTTCCAACCAAATGAAGGGATAAGCCAAGAAATAGGAAGAAACAAGATTCAAGAAATGTGATATCTAACAAAGGGGAAAAGTTAAGGCAAACAACAAGATGCATTTGTACATTGCTTCTAGAGAGGAATTCTTCCAGACTGGAGGACATGGGTAGACATCTGGGAGAAGAGGTTTTCCATGAAAGTGAAATGTAACTGATAGATTATTTAGGAAGTTGGAGTGTTTAGGAATATGATCATTGGTATTTTACTAGATTGCATTGGAAAATTTGGAAAAAACTTGATCATAGGTATTTATAAAACCGAATAAATGGAAAATTAAACAATTATTAAGGAAAAATGAAACGGATGAGAAGTAATAAGCTTGAGAACTGCAAAAGTGATGACACCTGAACATCTTAATAAGTAGATCCTGCCGAAAGCTGGTGTTTTCTTTCTTCTTTTAATGATTTTATTTATTGACTTTCAGAAAGAGAGAAAGAGTGTAAGTGAGAGCTGAGGGAGAGGGAGAGAGAGAATCTCAAGCAGATTCCACCCCGGAGCAGAGCCAGATGCAGGGCTGGATCTCACTGCCCTGAGATCCTGACCTGAGTGGAAATCAAGAGTCCGACACTTAACCTACTGAGCCACCGAGGCGCTCCTCCATGTAAGCACTTTAAAACAAGATAATAGTTTATGTTCACAATGTCACTTTGATTTAAAAAAAAATCTTAATTTAAAAATGATGTATGGAAAATAATGTCTGTAAAACTATTTCTTAAATCACAAAGCACTGGTTTCGGCCTAAGTCCTCTACAGGGTAGAGCCTATAGCAAAGATTAAGGGGAAAATGCTTTACAGTGGGGCCATGGAAGCTCGCGGGAGTCAAGGGTTTAGAACAGAAGGAAAGGAGGCAGGCGGAGACATCAACCAATATGATTAATACACTGCCCTACTGGTGACTTCACCATGAGCCTGAGAGAGATAAAATGTGAACCATTCTCATGAAACATCTTCGGAAAAGGCTACAAGGCACTTCAGAGTCTAATCTTATATAGCACCACCACCTCTGCTCCCTGGGGCTCATTTCTGATGCCTAACATCACACATTCAAATACATAACTTGCACTTAAATTGTTGTTCCTTGTTTTTTTGTTTTTTTTTTTAAGGGTTAAGAAACTCACCAAAATATAGAGAGGGAGAAACAACAGGTATTCAAATAAAAAAGCTAGAGTTCAAGCTAGAGGTTATAGACATGGCTGGGCAAAACAAGAGGAATACTGGTTCCAAGGCTTTGTTGGAGATAATTTTCCATGAACTTCTTGAATTCCTGCATATTCTCAATCTTTGAATAAAGGACATGCTTGAATATAGAAGCTAGAGAGGGTGTGTTCCACCAAAGAGATATAGGGACATTCCAGGAGAGTAAAGATAAAGGACTTTTCTTTCCTTCCTGGAGATAATTGCTTATATTCCAGAGCTGTAGATCATGACATGCCTTCCTTTGCTACCTTGGAAGACATTTTGTTATTCCAGTTAAGAAGTAACCTCTCTCCAGAATGGAAAATGGGGACATTAGCAATTGCCCCTATGAAAGCTCAGAGTCTCCTTAGTTTGGAGTTCTTCTCAAGTGTTGCAACCTACTATACATACAGGTAACTCCTAGCAATTTATCTTGTGCTATGGAATTAAAATGTAAGAAGCTGGTGCAAGTTACTGCTGTGGCTGCTACAAGAAAAAAAAAAAAAAGAAGAAGAAGAAGAAGAAGAAAATTCTCTGACCCAGAGAACTTTTGCCCATGTGCATGTGTGTGTATGAGTGTGTGTGTGTGTATAAATGTAGCACACTAACTTATTAATTGGCAAGAAGAGTAAAATAGCAGACCCTTCAGTTTCTGACCTTGGCACCCCACTTCTTACTCTTAAATGGATTCACTTCTCCTACTTTTTTTTTTTTTAAGATTTTATTTATTTGACACAGAGAGAGAGATCACAAGTAGGCAGAGAGACAGGCAGAGAGAGAGGGGGAAGCAGGCTCCCCACCAAGCAGAGAGCCGGATGCAGGGCTTGATCCCAGGTCCCTGAGATCATGACCTAAGCCGAAAGCAGCGACTTTAACCCACTGAGCCACCCAGGCACCCCTCACTTCTCCTACTTAACAGAAATATTTTAACTCCAGAAAGATTTTCCCTTAGATAGAAAGAAAACCTACTCAACTGAAGGCTAATCTCAGGTCTGACTTGCTGACAGCTGATGTACTTATTGACAAGATGTAGACTTCTTCAAGACTGATAATTGAACAGTTTTGTCACTGAAGTGATATAATATGAAGAGCATGGTCTTTTAAGTTATATATTCACATATTTGAAATATATTTCCAGCGTGGAATAGCTGTGTAAGCTCAAACACTTTGCCTAACTTCCCCAAGTCCCAGTGTCCTAGCAGATAAAATGTATTATGGAATTATGGAAAGAATAAAAAAAATTCATGTGTGTAGAGCAACTGGCAATTTCCAGGCAGTCAATACTTTTAAAATGTTGATTTTTTTCCCTTTGAGAACTACCACTAGGTTTTTAAAGTCAAGTGTGTAATTCACGAATTCTTTGGGTATTTTAAATTATTCACAAAAATTCAAGAGAATTATTTAATATTGGTCAGAAAGAATATTTTGGAGTTATCATTAGTATAATTATTTGAATATGATGCAGCATGATTTGTTTTTGTTGTTTTAGATTTCTTTAGTTTGGGTTTGGATTTTGGTTTTTACTCTTGTGTGTTTCTACAGAATAACTAAAATGTAGAGGAAGCTAACTTCTTTGGTAAAGGAAAAGACATATTAATATGAATGATATATTTTCTGAAGTTATAAATGTATTTAAAATATAGAAAACTTCTGGATAATATCATTAGAATTAAAAGGAGTATCCACAGAAACAACTTTCCATGTACCATGAACTCAGCTGCTTCCTCCTTTCTGATACTGGACCTGTTCCTTAGAGAAGGATAAGCCAATAGTAAATGAAGATAGAAGATGCTTTCAAAGTTATGTATTAGTACTGCATATAATTAACAGATTTTTCAGCTTACTAGACTCTTATAAATTTGCATACTTTAAATAAGGGAAGTATGTTAATCAACTTATACCAGCCTTTTCATCTTAAGTATTTTTAATTCCTCTAAAATGATACTTTTTTCATAAAGTATGAGAACTTTTTTCATTCTGCCATAGGAAAGACAGTATGAGCAAAACTTTCCAACACAATAAAGTAATCAGTATTAGAATAAATTAAGCTATTGAAAGCATCTAATTTATGAATTAAAACTCTGGATCAAAGAAAAAGTTTCTTTAGAGAAAATACTCCTGATATTTATTCTATTGTTATTCTATAATAGTTTAGAAGCCTATTATTACTGTTTTTAATTACTGTAAAACTTAACATTTTTGTTAAAACTACAATTACCTAATATGAACTCAGGAGCGTTCCCAGCATTGACTTGACATCATTATAGATTGGAAGGGGAAAAAAAAAAGAAAGAATTCTTGAATTATTCCCAGAAAACAGTAAAGCTTCCTCATTAATTCAAATGCTATCAATGATGTAATTCTGTGTAAGATTTTTTTCAGTTAAATTTATTATCTGAAGGGAAAGTGATAATGTTTATGGGCCATATTGGCTACGGAAACACATTTTTCATTAGAAATCAATTGTCTCCTCTGTTAGAATCTGTGGTTATAGATGAGCAAAACAAGTGTTAGCAAATTAGAAGCATGATCTAAAGCATGATTTGTGCCCCTGAATTATACCTTTTCCTTAATTGTTCAAGGGTCTTTTGTCATGGGGAAGCAAACTTCTAGGATAGCTCCAGAAAACGTGTTTGCCACTGTATAGGTCTTTAGGGAAAATTAGAAAGCACCTTTCTGTGAATTTCTGATGGGAATTGTTCATTAAAACCAAAGAGAATGACAGTCTTTTCTTCAATCTAATGATGTTACATTTTATGAGATTTTAAGTCAATGGAATTATCTTTGATGCCAGATGTTACTTATGAAGCAATGGGTGATCTATCTTAATCACCGATTAGTCATCTATGAAAGTATGATATCTTTCCAATGATGTTCCCCATAATAAGAACTAAGACACTGAGAAATAAATGAAATCCAAGATAAATAGCCATCCTGGATCAGAAACTACATTCATTAACACATAAGAGAAAAGGATGGGAAAAAACCACAGGCAAGATTATATGTGGTTTTCTAGCTGGTTTCGATCCCCAGCAGGCAGATATACCGCACCTTCAATACATGAATTCTCAAATGCTTTGGTGTAAATTTTACTTAATTTGCACACAACCTTTAATATCCTACAAAATTATTGCCACAAAATAAGGTGATTCATTTATAAGTCTTTTTGCCTCCTTCATAGTGCAAAATTCTCCCATTTATGGACCCCACTTTAAACATATTCCAAAGCAAAACATGAAACGGACAAAAAAGTAGCAGAAACACGAGCAGTCCACAACTTATGAGGAATGGGGACCCAAGTTCATTTATACATCAGTGACTTGGACGCACAAATGTGTTTATTCTGCATACACAATGATCCCATTCCCAAACTGGCTCATAAAGCCCTAATTCCCAGATGAAGTTTCATAATTATTACTTTTTGCTCTTTTTTTTTTTTTTTAAAGGAACTAGGCAGAGTAACCACTTCATTCTCTAAGTTTCCAGCATGTATATGATCACTTTTCGAATACTTTCCCCATACTAGCTCCCAGTTGTGTGTGTGCATGCCATCTCTCCTTCTACAGTGAAATATCTTACAATATTCCAGGTCAGGTGAAACTGAAAAATACTTTTTGAACAAAAAAAGCTGCTCAGTTAGTTATACACAGATTGAACACAAAATGATATTTGAGAAGACCTCGTTGACCTTTAAACTCCTAATTAGCCTCTCGATTAAGCAGTCAATTATACAAGCAGCTGTTTCCCCCGGGAAGTGTAAAACAAGATGCTGTATGGTCTGACAAAATCTGCCTCTGGCAAACATTTTGACTCAGCTTTGGTTTTTAAGTGAAGTTTATATAGGGGTCAAGGTGACTTGGGGAAAAGGAATCACATCTTTGACACTAATTTCCAGTTTAATCCTAGCTCTGACGGACTGAGACGGTCTCCAGAGAGGGCTGCTCATGGGAAAGAAACACAAGGCTCCAAAGGAAACAATAACAGAAGAAAGGGGAATTCAGGACCAAAGGACTCAGGCTCAACACTGGAGTAAAGCAGTTGATAGACAAAGGTCAATTCTACCCCCCTGATAAAGTGGTCAGTGTTTGGGAACTTTATTAGTAAAAGAGCTTCATATACTTCAAAACCCAGCAGGCTGTAACTATTTAGGCCCCTGTGGAAATTTGAACCTCAAGGCATTTTTTGTTTTGTTTTGATTTGCTTTACTTTTAAATCACAGAGTACACAAGGTTGTGTTTATCTATAAAGTTTAAGTTTTCAACCATGGGAGAAGCAAAGAGCCACCTCATATTTGAAAGCAGCACTGACTTCTTTTGACTGAATAAGGACCTTGTTCGTCTGGACAACTTGAAAGAGGGAAGCTTCAAAAAGGTGAGAGATTCTTCTACAGGGTCAAAAGTATGTGCCAAATCACTGGGGCAGAGAGGAAGAGAGAGAGATGTAAAAAAATTTTGGTGCCATGCCTTAAATGATTATTTTCTTATTCTATTAGTTTTTGCTTTTATAGTTCTACTTTTTTTTTAAGATTTTATTATTTATTTGACAGAGAGAGAGAGAGAGAGAGATCACAAGTAGGCAGAGAGACAGGCAGAGAAAGAGGGGAAGCAGGCTCCCTGCCGAGCAGAGAGCCCCATGTGGGGCTCCATCCCAGGACCCTGAAATCATGACTGAGCCGAAGGCAGAGGCTTAACCCACTGAGCCACCCAGGCACCCATGCTTTTTTTTTTTTTTTTTTTTTTTTTTTTAAAGACTTATTTGAGAGAGAAAGAGAGACAGTAAGTTAGGGGAGAGGCAGTGGGTCAGAAGATGACCCACTGAGCCTGGTGCCTAACATGGGGTTGGATCTCATGATTTTGTGATCAAATCAAGAGTCAGACGCTTAACTGACTGAGCCACTCAGGCACTCCGTAATTCTACTTTTTTACTTTTTTTTAAATTCAGTGTTGCTGTTTAAAAAACAAACCAAATTAAGAAGGGAGGAGTATTTGATTTTCAGAGTTTCAGACTGAGAAAGTTACAGAATTTTAAAGACAAACTTTATTTGATGGCAGTAGGGATTTATTTTGATGTTTTCTTGCATTCTAGAATTCACAGTTGTGTTTTTCCCCCTCACTGGTGTATTTTCAGTACTATCACTACATTTATACTTCTTGGGCAGGGACATTCTAACTCTCATATGAAACATTAACTAGAGATGATTTTCCTGAAGTAAGTCATTAGGGGCTAAAATTAGGGGTCAGAGGAAGGGTATTGAAGGTACATGTAAGAAAGAAATGTTTGGAACAAAACATTTTGCAAGTGAAAGAGGAGTTGGCAGTATGTAAAACAGCCCAACAGATTCCTTAAGAATGAATGATTACTAGCTTTCCCACACATGGCTGTGGTGACTGGTATTTTTATACCAACCTTCCCACTGAGAACATTTGGAGAAGCTAAATATAATATTTTAAAATGAATTTGAAGACATTAGCAGCTATCACAGTAGACAAAATTAGCACCCAAAGTCCCAGGGGAAAAACAAGCACAGAAGAGTAGTATTTGTCATTGCTTTTCCCCCGTAAACATGTGCTGATTCACTGGGGCCTGTGTCAAAGTTGCAGAAAGCAGAGGTCAAGGATCTAAGCAGACATGGGCAATTTCATGAGAGGATGAATGACATTGAGGTTCAGGAGGCACCAAGGAGGACCACCTGGTCAACACCCCACGCTTTCTGTTGGGATTCCTGAATGACTGTTGATACAGAGCTAATTGAAAATCGTTCTGCCTTTAGAAAACCTGAAACAAAGTTATCTGACTCTTCCCTAACAGTTTACCAAAAGCAGCAATGGATCTTCCCTGGAGGAACAGAAGATCTTTTAAAGCCATAAATACCACCAAATTTATTTCACAATGTCCAACATTTAACAAAAACTAGCCATCATATCAGGCAATAAAACCAAAATACTACATTCAAAAATAAAAAATTAAAAAAAGAGATAATAGAAATATTCCCACAGAAGATCCAGATATTGGAATTATCAACTATAGATTTTTAAATATATGTTAATATACTCAAGAAAATAAAAGTTAGAAAATCAGCAGAAGTGTAGAGTCTATAAAACAGAACCAAATGAAGATTCTAAAACTAAAATTCTAATAACTAAAATTAAGAACTCAAAGGTTGTTTTAATAGTAAATTAGACAGACAAAGCTAAAGTGAGGATTAGTGAAATAAAAAGAGACCAGTGGAAATTATTTACACTGATGCAGAAAAAGATGGAATGTACAAAAAATCACAAAAGAAATATGAAATATGGTGAAAAGGTCTAACATATGTGCGGTTAGAATCCAAAGACTGGAAAAATATTTCCCAAAATTGCAGATATTAAGCATCAGATTCAAAAATTATTATTAAATTAGTCTTCTTGATACTAAAAGTATCTTGTATTCACAAAATTATTTTTAAAATTATACTTCTATAATAATAATTATAGTAGTGACCTCTATTCTATAGACCTTACACATATTAACTTATTTAATGCTCACAACTCTACAAGGTAGCTATTCTTATCTTTCTGATTTGGAATTAGGAACTGTGGCTAAAGAAGTAATTTTCCCATGCTCACAAATCCAGTATGTAGCTAAATCAGGATTCAAACCCTGGCATCAAGTTCCAGAGTCCAGCTCCTAAACACTCTGCATATTTTAACGTAAATGATGAATAACCCTTTTATATGAAAGTGTTAGTCAAAGCCTTCCCTGAGGAATTTAAAAATCCAAATTAATTTTTATTGTACTTAATTACAGTAAGTCTTTGATAGAAAACTACACAAGAGTCCATCGCTTAAAACAATATAACAAAATATTTTTAAGAATGAAATATGAACAAAGTTAATTGCTTTAAAAATTCAGCCCTTGATCTGCAAGTGCTGAGAAGTATACACAATTATTATAATTGGTAGATGATTAAAAAATTTTTAGTAATATGACCGGTTCTCTGTGCTGAAGTAAATGTTGGATCTAACTTCCATGCAGTAAGACTTACATTCTCATTTCAAGTTCTCTTCTCCAGTGAGTTTGTTTAGTAGGATAAAGAAAAGAGGTAAGACCAGTGAGAATACTATAGTACACCAATCCACATCATTACATGATAATAATTATAAAATATTACTTATTTGTATAAACTCAATATCTTTATGACTGGAGTTTTCCCAAAGTATGCAAGCATTCTTCAATATTGAGAAACTAGATTGTTTGGCAACTCTAAGAATATATATATAATTTTGGGGGAAGAGAGGGAAATGAAGAGTATTGATGGCATTAGAGTCTTTGTTATAGGCCATGTAAGTCCCAAGACTGTCTCAGTTTTCTAACCTTCCTCAGACTTGAATGGTTAGCTTTGCCATTGACTCCATTAGCCACCACAGCATCCTTTCAACAAATTCCTCTTATTGCTTAATGTAGCTTAATTTACCCTACTTTCATGAAAGGAGAAAAATGAATCAGAGATAGAAAAATCAAAGATAAGTCACTGACACCTTTGAACCTTGTTTTCCTTACCACTAAATTGAGGATAATAAATGCACAAAAAAAATCAAAATATTAATAATCTCCAGTTATTGAGTGCTAACTATATGACAATTAACTTACTGCCATTGGTTTAATGAATTCTTGTTTGTGTTCTGCACAACTAAAAGAGCAGAGGGACCCATGCTCACTGGTTGAAAAGTGAGTTGGCTGGTTGGAGATGCAGCTTTTGGACAGGTCCAGAACCAGGCCAGGGGGTATCTCAGCATTAAGCGACTTATACAACAATAAAATTATCTGAAACTTATTTAATTCACTGTAATCTCTATATATGGGAATAAGTGATTAATGTAGTAATGTTCCAAGGTACCTAAATAGCAAATTCAATACACAGCTGTTAAAATTTATTAAGTGCATATTCACAGCACTAGAAACTATGCTAAAGCATTTTATGTATTTTCTATCATTGAATCTTCATAACAACCATGAAAGGAAAGGGTTAGTGTCAATATTTTACAGATTAAAAAGCTGAGGATCAGTGAAATTAAGACGCTTTCTCTAATGATTATGGATATAGATGCAGTTAGATTCATTGCTATTGATGTAATTTTTTTCCCCGTTAGGAGATTTGTTGTTTATACTAATTAGAGCACAGCTAAGCTACTGTAAGAGACATAAATAAAATTGATGAATGAGATCAAAGTTTATTTCTCAGTCACATAGAAACTGGAGCTAAAAGGGGGCCTTCTACCCTCTCCACACACCCACCATTCCATCTCTAGGTCCCCATAGTGTTTACTTTTGCCCAGACCAAGAGAAGAGAAGCACTTCTATTTCAAGACACAACCTAAAAGTCGTACACACAAATCTGTGGCATATAATGTGGAAGGGCAATTATTAAAACATTATGTCCATATTTCATTTTGTAGTAGGCAAGGCCATGCATATATGCAAAGCATGTGAATAAGCTTTTTGCTCGGTGCGGTATAAGGAAGAAGTGCCTGATGTCTCTTTGTATGGTTTATTACTAGAAAATGTGCTACAGGGAGTAATATTTTTCTTTTGTAGTGTACACTGGAAAATATGTGCTGGGATTAATTTTAACAGAGCAGCATTTCTGCATCTTACAGGGAAAAGCACCACTCCACAATTTAAAAAAAAGAAAAAGAAAGAAAGAAAAAAAAGAAAAGGAAAAGTTTATACCTGAATGTCAATCTAGCACATTGGCATATCCACAGAGAAAAAATAGTCAAAACTTTTATTACCATCACATTTCATCTACTGAGTATATATGATTTTCAGCATGTTGTGTGAAGAAATTGGCAATAAATACGTGACTAATTTTTCTCATTGAAGTGTAATAGCAGTCAGGGGAAAATACATTCACCGAATTCAAAATAGGGTATGAGATGAAAAACACTACTTCATGACAATAACAATGCCTGGCAGAACCATTTACATGATTACATATGACTTGCTTTATTGGCACATCTCAATGAAATGTTTAATATCTTAAGGAGCCTAAAGCTATCATTTTGGCATCAAAATACTGCAATTTGACTGTTGAAGACAAAAACAACACAGAAGAGTTTCGATGAAATTGGTGTTCCACTCTTTCCTAGCATTTCTTTTTCCATTGATTGAAGGAAGAAATAGATTTTAAAACAATTATTGAGCACAATTACAAATAGCATCCACAAACAACAATAACAGACTTTGTAGAATTAAAAGTAAACAAAAAATGGATCAAGGCTGAATGGATCTGGCTTCTGAATGAAAAAGCTTCATTGACTTAAAAGGAAATTTGGTTTGAATACTCAGGATGATCTAAGAATTAGAGCCATTCATAATGCTCTTTATTTTAAGATAAGATTTTCTACTTTAGTTAAAAGAAAAAAAAAGACAAAAAGTTGACTGATCTGTGGATCAAGTGAAAAATTATCAAACTTAATATGTGTATCTTGGTGAAAAGTTGCAAGCAACATCATCCTTCTAATAAATACAGAGTTGATATAACTACCAATTTTAAATATGAAATGTTAAGATTTATAATTAATCTAAAATTGATGGTTTACATGTATGCTGAATGTTCTTACCAGCTCTAGTTGAGAAAAATAGTCCTTAACTTTTTACCATTACTCCTATTATTCAGGTAAGATTTACAGGATGAATAAAACTCCCACTTGGTATTTAATTCAAAATCTAAACAAGCAGAAATTAAAGAAGTGTGAAAAAGTGGAAAACCCATACAATGAACTTCAGGAAAGTGTACATTTGAATATGACTTTTCTATTCCTACTGTCAATACTTTCAATTTTCATCAAAGTATATGCTAATCACACATTATCATAATGTCAGTTTTTGAATACAACATTCCTCATTATTTAAACTGTTTTCCTTTTGACACACTATTTTTATTGATCGCTTTCATTGATTCTCTAACTAGTTTTATGTGCTTCCAACAATAAATAAAGAGAATCACCATTAACCGTGTATCCTTTGTGTAATACGTGTAACGGTCTTCCTTTATCTACCACATCCAGCACCGCATCATAGAGATGATTGAACGAGTTTTGAATTTGTTTTCTATCAAACTATGATCCCTTCTACTGTTTTTGAGAAAAGCAAGCTGATTTTTCATTTATAGGACAAAACTGGTGGGGGCTTTTTTCATACTCTCATCCATATGATATTTTAGTATTTTCTGGACCCAGACAACAATCAGAAAAACAACAAGGGGATTCAGCATCTTCTTTGACTTTCCCTACCTGATTTCTCCTGTTTTCAAAACAATCATGTAGCAGAGATCCAAGGCTGCAAAACAAGATGAATTGAGCAGAAGATCATTAGAAGGAACAATGTGGCACTCATCATTTTGTGCTGTCACAACACCATCTGTGTTGCACCAGACCAGAGTAACTTTGACATGACAAATAAACCTCTTAGGGGAAATGGGGATTCTATTAATTGTTCCACTGTCTGGCCAAACACTGGTGATATACTCTTCTCTAATGTAGCACGATACACAATTGTTATTATTGAATTAACAATAGCAATGAATTATGATTTTTAAAATAACATTTATTTCTTCTGGGTGAAAAATAAGATGTAAAGTATTACACTCTCACTGGGGTGGCATAAATATATTTATGCAGCCTTGTAATTATATTTATTCCTCACCTGAGGGACTGACTGCAGAAAGACTGTTTTCTTTACCCTGCTAATAAATATTGTTTGGTGAAATTACATCATGTGTCCTCATGGCAGCCGTTTCCCTCAACTGTAAAAACTGCTGAGGTTAGTGTTTCAAATAACTTTTGATCTATAGGCACTGACCTTCTCCCGAACATTACTATTATTAACAATGACGACGGCAGCAAATACCTATCAATGTTTATATGTGCCAGCTGCCCTGCTAACTATTTATGTGGATTATTTCACTTAAGCCTCACAACAATCCTGTGAGTTGGAGGCTTTTATGAACCTTGTAATTTTCTAGATCAGGAGTCAGCCAACGTTTTTGGTAAAGAGCCAGAGAGTAAATATTTGAAGATTTGCCAACCTTACAGTTATTACACAGCTATTCAATTGCTAGTGTGGTGCAGAAGCTACTCAGACAATACACAACCAAATAAGTGTAACCATGTTCCAGTAAAAGTTTATTTACAAAAAAGTGGAGGGCAGGCTGGATTTTGCCTATAGGCAATTGTTTGCCTACTCCATTCCAGATGATGAAATTGAGGTTTAGCAAGGTTAAATAACTTGCTCAAGGTCCCTAGTAGTGAGGCCAACATTTAAAAAGAGACGAACTATGGGGCATCTGAGTATCTCAGCTGGTTAAACCTCTGACTCTTGGTTTTAGCCCAGGTTATTGGTGAGATCGAGCCCTGCATCGGGCTCCCTGCTTGCAGGGAGTCTGCCTGTGATTCTCTCTCTCTCCTTTCCTCTCTGTCCCTTCTTCCCCCCAAAACTATAAATCTACACCCCTATCTACTATTCCACACTGCCTTCAGGACTGTAATGTCTTGCATTCTCAGTGATCAAAGGAAAGATGGAGGAAATGTGAAAATTGTAAGGTCTTCACAACTGGCTCTGGGATTTCTCTTAGAGAAGGAATTCATGTTCTAAAGGAGTCCTCATAAGGCACTTGGGGAAATTTGAGAGCCAGAAGACAGTTGTCAGCAGGTCTTAAGGTAAGAAAAAAGACATGAACCACAATCCCGAGGTGCAGCATGGGCAAGCCCTGAGGAAGAGAACAGCTGAATGTGTTACGGATGATTATAGCCCAAATTACAGGGAAAAACACCAACAGATAGGATTTTTTTTTAAAGAGGGGATGGAGAATTTTTAACATTCTGTTACTTAGCCTATGAGTAATAACACTCTTCTAACAGGCTTAAAAAATATAGAAAGACAGTTTCTCTCATAACCTAAATCAAAAAGTGAGATGAGCTCTAGGTGTAGTATATTCAAAGATCCAGCTCTGTTTCTCTGCCATTATCTGGGTTCTCCCTTCTTCTATGTGTCAATTCTATTATTAGGAAGGTGTTCTCCATCCTAGCAAGATGGCTGCCTCCAGCAAACGTGGCTCGCGCTTCCTTATTCACATATGGTGAGGAAGACTGGGAAAAAATCCTGTCTTCCAACAATAGGAGAAATATTCTTCCCATCTGATTAGGCTGAATCCCCTTAATTCATAATGACCTATCCCTCTCCCCAAATAGTTCCCAGTGCTCAGGGTTTAATTATGGATTCTCAAACCATTCCCTGGAAAAGAGGATGGGTTTCCTGAGAGTGTCCTACGAGAGTGACCATCACATGGCCACGCGGTTGCAAATACAGGCATTTCACTTGAGTCACGGGAACTGCAGGGGGATAGATGATGATCTGAACAAAAATGGGATTCTCTCAGAACATAGAAGATACGCATCTCTAACTCATATGATGAAACCCTTGTGCCACTCTGGAATAAACCTGACTGAAAACAACATCTCAACAAAAAGAAACAGGGCTCGCCATGAGCATGGAGCCTCTCTCTGTTTTAGAAACTATCACACTGCAGTGTAAGTCAACAACACTGAGGTTTTACTTTACACGAGGCAATGTGACAGAACTAGGATACAAAGAAAAATTGATAGTCACTAGCAGGAGACAGCATACAAACAAACATTTTGAAACAATCTGCTAAGTGGATTAACAGTGTCATACCTGGAGTGCTATGGGAATGCTCCAGATTAAGGGAGTCAGGAAAATCTTCTAAAAGACATTATTTCATTCTTCTTTATTAATTTCATATATAGAAATTAAGGCTATGTCACACATTACACACACACACACACACACACACACACACACATCCAATAATAAAATGTTTTCCTTACATAAAGTATAGAGAGGGGGGCGCCTGGATGGCTCAGTCATTTGCTGTCTGCTTTGGGCTCAGGTCAAGATCTCTGGGCCCTGGGATCTAGTGTCTCCCATTAGGCTCTTCTCCCTCTCCCCCTGCCCTCCCTGCCACTTGTGTGGACTCACTCTCTCTCTCTCTCTCTCTCTCTCTCCTTCCCTCAAATGAATAAATTTTCAAAAAATAATATATAGATATGGCCAAATACTTTCACAATACCACAACATTGCTTGAAAGGTCAGAAGTGATATGTGCATAAAATATACACAAATATAGAGACAAACATAAAGGTAACTCAAACCCTTAGCTCCCCGAGAGAGCATGAGTATTTGCATTCATTTGCATCCCCTTATACATGTAGGAATCAAGCTTAGGCATTAGAAGTGAAACTATATGGTGAACGCAGAAGTAGAATTTTGATTTGTACAGAAGAAACATATTTGGAAAATTGCTGTGTAATTTATTTTGAAATGGGAACATATTTTATCTACAGGGTATTCATTTTCTTAATAACTGAATCTGGCATAACTTGCTGAGAAGACAGCTTGCACTTAAGGGAAGCACTCGTGGTTATAGGTAGTTGAACATTTTAGAAGGGAAATCATTTAATCTACTGAATTTAGAGCTTTAGAAGGAATACATTAATGTGTAAAAGAAAGAAGACCAAAGCATAAATGCTTTTAAATTACCTTTTCCTTCGATAAAAATTATAGTACTATGGCTTTCAAGCATACATTAAAAATTCAACAATATAGCCATTTTCTTAGAATTATTTTAAGACAGGTTTCCTCAACCACAGCACTATTGATATTTTGGACTGGATGATTTTTGTCATTGGGTCTGTCCTGGGCATTGTGCGATGTGGAGCAGCGTCCCTGGCCTCTATCTACTAGATGTCAGAACTCTTCCTGACCGTGACAATCCTAAAAATGTCTCTAAAGGTTGTCAGATACCTCCTGGGGGAAAAAATTGACCCAAGCGGAGAACCACAGTCTTAATAAATAATTTTACTATCAAACTACAATTTAATATTATGTAACGATTAAATTTCTATTATTAGTTTTGAATGTATAAATCATCATTTGTGAAAAATGAGGAAGCCACTTCCAAAGTTAAAATATTAAAGAAGTTCAAAACCTATATAAACCAGGGAAACTTCTTAAGGGTAATGAAAATCAGAGGGTCAACAGAGATAAATCAGTTCATGGTGATTCCAAAATTGATTATAACATATGTATATCACTTCTGGTCATGGACTTTTGATCTGTACACATACACACACATACACACACACACACACATACACACAAATGTGTGCGTCATCCAAGAAATGTGATAAATGATGAGGGAATAAACAGCGCAAAGTTTAGGATGTAGGGGCAATTAAAAAGTAAGAGTAAATAGAGGTTTCAAATCAAAACTTAAAAGCAGAAGAGGGAACAAGGAATCTCAGGGAGCCAAGCACTAAGTAATAACCAGGACCATCCACTCTACTTATTTTGTGTATTGGCTTAGGGACCTAGAGAACATTAAAAACATAGAAACCAATCTGGCTTGAAAATTCCTTAGAGACATTTTTTTAGTATCTTATAAGGAAATATCACTACATGGGGCCACATCTCTTCTTTTTTTTCAACTAACATCTTTTTAAATGTAAATTCAATTAGCCAACATATAGTACATCATTAGTTTTTGATGTTCAGTGATTCACTAGTTGTATATAACACCTGGTGCTCATCACATCACATGCCCTCCTTAATGCCCATCACCGAGTTAAACCCCATCCCTCAACCCAGATCCCTTTCTTCAACCCTCAGTTTATCTCTCATTGTTTGTCTCCCTCTCTAATTTCTTCCCATTCACTTTTCCCTCCCACCCTCTATGATCTGCTACACTATTTCTTATATTCCATATATGAGTGAAACCATATGATAATTGTCTTTCTCTGATTGACTTATTTCACTTAGCATAATGCCCCCTAGTTCCAGCCACATCAATGTAAATTGTAGGTATTCAACCTTTCTGATGGCTGAGTAATATTCCATTGTATATATAAACCACATCTTCTTTATCCATTCATCTGTTGAAGAACATCTAGGTTGCTTCCACAGTTTGGCTATTATGGACATTGCTGATATGAACATTGGGGTGCAGTTGCCCCTTCTTTTCACTACATCTGTATCTTTGGAGTAAATACCCAGTAGGGCAATTGCTGGGTCATAGGGTAGCTCATTTTAACTTCTTGAGGAACATCCATACTGTTTTCCAGAGAGGCTGTCCTTCTTAAGTCTAATTCAAATGTTTCTGCCATACAAATTAATGTATACATATTCCCATATGTACACCATCATCTCCTTCAACCTGCTTCCCACTTGAAATGTCAAGTACATTGCCTGCCACATAGTAGACACAAATAAATATTTTAACAAATGAGTATTCGATAAATGGCTTCTGTTTCTTCTGTCACCATAACAACCAACATTCCATAAAGAACAACTTTTAGCAAGAAAGTCCCTCTTTTAGGAATCTTTACTTTTTTTTGACATCCCATTATTAATGTTTGATACTCCCCAAAAGCAACCAAGATTCCAAAACCTTGAACTTTTCATGACTTCATAGTATCCCCAATAGCACTTTTAACACCCTGATACTCTCAAGTACCCTACAGTGTATGTTAGATAAGGAAAAATTAGTTTTGTATCTGGATAGCCAAAACCAATATTGTAGAGGGAAATAAATGTTATAAGATATGATATATAGCATTGCAAAGCACTTACCTGTGACATAAAAGCTCATACATTCATAAAAGATATTCAAATAATTAAATATGAATTCAAGTAAATTAACATAATTCAGTTTTGAGTAGCTAAGTCTCCAGACACTCCTTTGGTTAGGTTACAGAGAAATTCCACGACAGGTTTTAAATGCACTACAGCAACATATTCTTAAATTCCCTTCATACTTTAGGAATCCATGGGCTTAAATGTTAGGACTCCCAGACATTAGGTCTCTAAACAAAATAATGATTAATATTCAGAACCCAAGGATCACTTAGATCCTGAGAATGTAGCAGGCGTTTGAAGCCAGATATATCTTCAAAAGGACAAAACAAATTCATTTGCACATTCCTATAGGACACAGAGAGATCGGTAGTTTTCAACTCTACTTGCATATCATAATCACCTGTAGAGCTCAACATAGTACTGCTGTCCAGATGCCATCCTTAGAAATTCAGATTTAATTGGTCTGGGTTGGGGCCAGAGCCTCAATATTTCTTAAGAGCTTTATGGGTAATTCCAATATGCAAACCTTGAGATAGAAGTGTAATGAAAAGCCAAGTAAGCAGTATCAGAGATAAGGAATTAAATATTTTTAAAAGATATCATCTAATCATTTATTTTTTGTTAGTATAGTTCATTAGATGTATCATAGTCAGAAGCCACAAGGCAAATTTGTCAGTATATGCCAGTCTTTGCAACAGTAAAAACACAGACATGAGAATTTTGGCTGCTGCATAGGAACATGAATTACAAATATCTTCCCCTTCCTCTCACTAAACCTTTTGTTAGTACTGTCAAAATCTTAAGACATTCTTCAATATTAAGAGATATGATACTTTATTTTGAAAACCAATACAGTTCTTCTGATGAAAAGATTTCCCCTCCTCTAAAGCTGAAGGCACAAAATATGTAGAGAAGGCCTTAGCTAGAACTAGTAAAATCAGTGGTCAAGGTATTCATAATACTATAAAGAGTTGATGGCATGAAATGATCAACAGATTTCTCCAGAAAATTTAGAGTTTAAAGCAAATGAATGACTTTTATCTGAATTTGGTCATTATATCAATTGCTCTAAAAATTAACTCTATAGCTTTTGATCAATACCAATAAAGCAAAAATCTTTTTAAGTGCAATTTCATCAGAGCAACTGCACAAACTTAGAATGGGGCTAAACCAGTTGTAGGTATTTTAAAGACCAATGGTCAGGGGCAGCTGGATGGTTCAGTGGGTTAAAGCCTCTGCCTTTGGCCCAAGTCATGATCTCAGGGTCCTGGGATCAAGCCCCACATCAGGCTCTCTGCTCAGCAGGGAGCCTGCTTCCTCCTCTCTCTCTCTCTCTCTGCCTACTTGTGACCTCTGCCTGTCAAATAAATAAATAAAATATTTTTAAAAAATTAAAATAAAATAAAATAAAGACCTGTGGTCAAATGAGATTTCATATGAAATACAGCTACATGAAGCTTAACAGGTCATACAACAGTTTTCACATTCCCCGAGTCTGCAGGAAAATGAGAGAAAACTATTTTTTAAAATAAAATCAATAAAAAAGCATAAATATCAAGGACAAATGCAATGGGACACAATAGCAACAACATTTGGAGGGCTAGAAAACAATTTGAAAGAGCTCAAGACTAAGGCTGGAATGGGGGAATAAAGTCTTAGAAAGTAGAGGCACTAATTATCTTCCAGAGCAACAGCACAGAATAAAAAGGCAGTACTCCTTCCCAGTCCCAGCAGAAGAGGAGAGGGGAATCCAGAGAGACCCAAACCTGGCCACTGATGGTATACCACGCCCACGCATCCCAATGTAATTGATTCAGAGGTGGGCCTCCAAGATCTTCTTGAATAGAACTGTCAGAGAAAAAAATTATCCTTTCTTCAAGTTAGCAATCTGAAAAAACATAAACCAGTAGGGATTATGTACACTACCACATAAAGGAATCTGAATGGGGGGGCCTGGGTGGCTCAGTGGGTTGAGCCTCTGACTTCGGCTCAGGTCATGATCTCGGGGTCCTGGGATCGAGTCCCGAGTTGGGCTCTCTGCTTGGCGGGGAGTCTGTTTCCTCCTCTCTCTCTCTCTCTGCTTGCCTCTCTGCCTACTTGTGATCTCTCTGTGTCATATAAATAAAATCTTTTTAAAAATAAATAAATAAATAAAAAGGAATCTGGATGAATACAATAACCAATAGAGAAGATGTAATAAGAATTAGACAGAGGATCTCATTGAAATAGACTTTAAAGCTTCAGGAACCAGAAAGTGCTTGTTTTTATTGCACCTTGATCGTGGGAGTTGGCACATAGTAGTTCCTCAGTTAAAATTTGTGAAATAAATGAATCAAGTCTGATTTCTGCCTCTGATATCTTGAGGTTTTTTTCTTGCCCACCTCTGTAGCTTTCCAAGCAGTCATCTCTCCAAAATATTACTTTTTTACATAAAATATACACATATACATCTCTTTTTGCTGAAACTACTTGAATTAGGTTTTTGTCCTTTGCAAATACATAATTTCAGTAAATAAAATTATAACCAAAGAGGAGAGTGAAAATTTATAAAATTTTAAGCCAAAAACATAGAAGTGGTTATTCAAGTTGGACTAGGGAATAGTGGATACCCTTTTATTCCAGGATGGGAAAAACAACTGCTCCAAACCAGTGAATCAGTTCATCAAGCAATTTGTCTCAAATATGAACTTGCCTAAACTCAATCTTCATTGGTAGAAAAATATTAGGATATTGGAATGTTGGCATCCTTTCCCAGGGTTCAGTAAGATCCTACATGTCAGAGACAAGCTTTAATCCAAGCTTTGGCATCTGGGAACAGAAAGACCACTGCTAACTTAAACAACTTTTTAGAACAGATACATTTTCTGCCCATGGCCATTAAACTGTAATTACAAAAACTATCTAATGCATCCTAAAGAACTGCAACAGCTGAATTCTCTGCCTTGTATTAAAATTTGTGTTTGCAAAGTTTAGGAAGGAATAAATGCTACAGCAACTAAGACTAAAATCTAGAAAGAACCAGTAGAATGCCCTATTCAGGCTACTCTCAAACACCTCTTGTTCTGAACTCCCTACTTGGCAAAGTAACTTTTGCCTAAAGTAGCATCCAATTTGTCATTTGCAAATAGGAGATGCAGGTTTCTGAGCATTGGGGAAGCTCTGTCTTACCACTCCAGCTTGTTTCTTTATCCTGATTCAGTCAGTGGCTTAAGCCAAAGGCGTTGAGCTGAGACCCGAGAAACAGAAGGTGGAAGGCCTGTTGCTAAGAAACAGAGACTGCAAAGCAGAGGTCCAGATACCAAGTTCCTACCCTCCCAATTTCTAATTTTATTTACTGCTAATCATTTCCATCAAATGAAATTTATAGGCAACTATATGAGAGAGAGAGTGTGAAGACAGGGAGGGAGGAACAAGAGGAGGAGGAAGAAAGGAGGAGAAAAAAGGTGAAGCAAGGAAGAAGGGAAGGGAGTCGGGGCAGGGAAGACAAGATCCTTAGGGAACAACCCCAGACTTGCTAACCAGTGGTGCATAAATACTAGCTGCAGAGGCAATCCACACGGTCATGATAGAATCGTTCTCTAGAGGTAGATCATTCCGAAGCTGCTGAAGCCTCATTAATAGCATTTCAGGTATGTCTGTAAAGAACCCTGGACGATGGACTTTCCCCATGGGCAGAATAAGGACAACTAAATATCCGATCAAGAAACTCGCTCTATTGCCTGGAAAGGGAGTCAAAATGTAGATGCAACTTAACGTTCCAACTTAGCCAGATGAGAATGATAATAGCCAACATCAGTGGAAATGTCAATTATTATGTGCTGAAAGCTCACTGAATCCTCAAAACAACCTTAAGAGATTGTTCCTATCATTCTGTTGGTTTTGTGAGAAGCAAACAGGCTTACAGAAGGTAAGTTTATTGCCCGCAATTAGGAAACTTGTAGTCAGAATCTAGATACAAAGAACCTGACTTCAGGCCCAGAGATTGTAACTACTCCCCTCTAATGAGTACATAGTAGTAGTTTTGGACCCTTGACAACTTTTATGTTGTATCCCATTCTCCCCTTATTTTGCCCCTTAGAAGACATTTGGCAATGTGTAGAGACATTTTTGAATGTCACAGGTTTGGGTGGGTTGGTGCTATTGACAACTAGTGGGTAGAGGCCAGGAATGTTGCTAAGTACGCTACGATGAACAGAACTGCCCTCCAAAAAAATTATTCGACCCAATATGTCAACAGTGGCACTGCTGAGAAACCTTCCCTGATCTGGATGGAAATCCTTTTCTGTTTCTTCATTGTATGTCATGAGAAGCCCAGGTGGTCAAATGTACCACTCACTACAAAAGTTGCTGGTTCTTGAGAGCCCACATCTGGGCTTGAATTAGACGATATCTCATCGTCCAGAGATTCTAGATTTGGGGCAGGTCAGTCACCCATGACTGTCACCCCTCCATGTGGAGAAGAATAAGAGAGTTTCTGATTATATATGAAATAATTGGATGTAATACAGGAGTTCTCTAAAAATTACAAATGTAGAAAAACAGATGTAGGTACTGTGCATTCACAGAATCTAGCCTTGTAGGTATTTATTATTCTTGCTACCTATAACCATTCCCCTCCCCTTACTGTCTAGAACTGTGTTTTAAATGAATTGTCAGTTAGAGTGGCCTACTCTTCTAGCCCAAGATGTGAACACACGATCCACACATACTTGTACCTCATTTTCCTGACACTGAGATTATTCTAGAGATGGTTATATGCCCATACCAGTTCAGTAATAAATCATTATTTTTCCAAATAAATATTTTGAAGACAACTTCTCTTTCCTCTCTAATCTTTAACCTGGAGAAATATTTTCATATAGAAAAACCTAAAATACTGAAACGTCCACCCAAAGAAAGGTAGAAATAAGGTTCTAAGAGGAAAGATCCTGGCAACATTGTATCTCCAGGTCCAGAGTGTAAGAGCTGCAGGATAGCCCTTTTTTCTTTTGTGATTACATCATTTTCATTCCAATCATTCTTTCCTTAAGTTGAATTTCTGCCCACTAATACTCAAAGAATATTGATTAATACAACAGCCCATGGGTATGGCTTTTCACAGGTCACTAATTCAACCATTTTGAAGTTGATTTTATTTTTCAAGTATTTTCCAGGTATAAAAGGTATATAATTTTCCTGGAGTTTTGCCTTAGCTTTGAGCATCATCAGGCAAAATTAGCACAGCACTTAAAAGAAACCGAGACTATATTCATACATTCTAGATTTTACCATGCCATGTACCTTACAAATTCTAGTCTTTCTAGAAACTCTGAAGCTACACTCAGTCTCCTACAACTGTATCTGAAATCACAGAACAAAGTTCACCAAGGTAAAAACATCATGGCACTGATCAACTACCACTTCCAAGAGGGACCTATGCACAGAAAAAATAAAAAAATAAAAAAATAATAGAATAAAGTAAAATAAAATAAATAATAAAATTAAGCTAAAACGGAGCATCTCCTCCAAGACCACATCCTCCTATGTTTTTATTTCCTGGAAAACCACCAGCAAAAGGAGAAGTAGTAGAAACTCTTCTCTGATCTGAAAAATTATATTTCCATGTAGTCCCAATCTAGTGTTTATTTCAGAAACTATTTCAGAGAGCCTTGCAAAAGGACCACAGCTCAGAATTTAATCAATAGGTAAGATAGGGGAAGGAGATCATACTAACTTCAGATGAAAGGATTTATATATGTCAGGAAAATATGAGATTTCATGTTCAGCTAACATCACCTCACTCTTCAAAAAAATTGCAAAAAATCAACTCACATGTTTGAGTGTCAAATATCAATCTTCTGCTACTTAAAATTTGCTTGGAAATGGCAAGAAAAAAAGTACCTAGATAGTCCTACATATTTTGTATGTGTGGGCAAGAGAAAGAAACAAAAGGGAATCTTTTACAAGTAAGTAATTTGGGAAGAAATCAAAAAAATATGTGCACTTTAGATCTTGATGGACTGGAGACTGGAGAGTAAGAAACAATGATGAATAAGGCTAGTAGAAGACAGAAAGGAACACGAGAAGAAGTAAAAGAGAACTAACAAATTAAATGTGTAAATAGACATATATATATATATATACACAAATAAATATGCATATATATACTTATATATATAAAGAGGGGCACCTGGTGGCTCAGTGGGTTAAAGCTTCTGCCTTTGGCTCAGGTCATGATCCCAGAGTCCTGGGATCAAGCCCCACATCATCGGGCTCTCTGCTCAGCGGGGAGCCTGCTTCCTCCTCTCTGCCTGCTTCTCTGCCTACTTGTGATCTCTGTCTGTCAAATAAATAAATAAAATTTTTTAAAAAAAAGAAAGAAAGGCTTATTTTTATCCCATATATAACAACCCCATGCCTGCTGCTTTTGTCACACATTGTGTGACAAAACACATACACTTTTATAAAAATATAAAACTTGTATGTAAACCAAGCAATTTTAAATTGGAAATAATCTGACAATTTGAACTAGTCTAAGAACAATAAATAATAATCTACAACATTTAAAGATAAAATAATTCAGTAAAACATACCTGGAAGAAAACTGCAAAATAAAATCAGATATGCATGAACATTGCCATTTCTTCCTAATGTGTCCAACAAATTCAAGTTGTATCATCTACATAACTCATCCTTAAGTACTGATTTTACTACTCTTAGTAGAACATTGGCAGGCATCTCTATCAGACATGGCTTTAGAGCTCAATATAATCTGGATTGTTCAAAACATATTTATTTCATCCTTTTATTTTAAATCAATGATCAATGTCCTGTGAGTAATAAAAGAGCCAAGTGGCCCAATAAATCTGTTAGAATACAAAGCTTAAACCCCTGTAGCCATAATTTTTTTTATTAATTCAAAAATAAAAGTAGAGATCACAGTGAAAAGTGTAAATACTATGCCAAACACATTATACAATGCTTATAATTTTGCTGAGTAGCTCACATTAAAATGAGTATTTACTATTAGATTATATAACATATTAATTTTTGTTTAACAAATGTAGCTAAATAGCTAGGAGAATAAAACTCATTGCCACTCCATTCTTCTCCTTGGAATCAGCCCCACTCAAGTGAAGTGCAAACAAACTATGAGATGAAGCCTGTTGAACCAAACACTTATTTTGGTCAAGGGTGATTTTCCAGCTTGTTCATTGTTGTTATTTGGGAGATACTGTGAAGAAATTGGACTATCACAAAATCTGTAGGCCATTTTCAAGAGGATTTATATGGCATCCCAAATTTGAAAGGTTGGAACATACTGTAGCTACACTGAACTACTTGAAAACCCTTCTATCGCTATTCTGCAAATGCTAGATTAGGATAGATAGCATAATTCTAAAACTAGTCTTTAAGGTGAAAAATGGGTAGATAAAATAATTACCAGATAACAACTGCCAAAAGTATATAGTTCACATTTCTTACAATTTCAACATTCCTCCATGTTGGGAAAACAACTGTGGCCCCGTCCCCCAACCCCCTGTCCCAAACTCACATGTTGCAGCCTTAACTCCTAATGTGACTGTATTTGGAGGTAGGGCCTTTAAGCAAGTAATTAAAATTAAATGAGGTCACAGGATAGGGTAATAATCCAACAGGGCTGATATTTCTATAGGAAGATAAACAGACATCAGAAACTTCTCTCCCTTGAGAAGGCAGCCATCTGCAAACCAAAAAGTGAGCTTCACCAGAAACAACCCTGACAGCAATCTAATCTTGGCCTTTTTGCCTCCAGAACTGCAAGAAAACAAATTTCTATTGTTTAAGCCATCCAGTCTGCGCTATTTTGTTACGGCAAACTAAACAGACTAGCACATCTGCAACCTTCCGCTTCTGGCTTATTCAATCATCACTTGTGCACATGTTGCCATTCATTATCTTTATGCATGTATCAGTTTGTTCACTCAAGAAACATTTACTGGTTATCTACCATATCCTAGAAATTGTCTTGATTCCAACGTCTTTATTCTTTGTATTAGTCAGGGTTCTCCAGAGAAATAGAATTATATACATATATATATATATATATATATATATACACACATACACACACAGACACACACACACACACACATACACATACATATATATATTTATATATACAGAGCGAGAGAGAGAGAGAGATTTATTGTAGGAATCTGCTCACACAATTATGCATGCTGAGAAGTCCAATAATCTGCCATCTGCAACCAGGAAAGCCAGTGGTATAATTCAGTCTGAGGCCAAAGGCCCAAGAACCAAAAGCAAGAAAAGATGGATGTCCCAGTTCAAGAAGAGAGATGGAACATTTACCCTTTTTTCACTTTTTTTTTTTTTTTCCCATTCAGGTTGTTAAAGGATTACATGGTGCCCACCCACACTGGTGAAGGCAGATCTCTATCTACTGAATTAAATACTCATTTCTTTCTGAAATACCCTCCCAGACATACCCAGAAATAATATCTTAACAGCTCTCTGGCATCCATCAACCCAGTCAAGGTGACACATAAAGTTAACCATCACATTCTACAAAGACTGTGAAATCAGATGTTCTTTCTCCTAGAGCAGAGACACTGGAACTAGCCCATCTCCTTCTCCCTGTTCTCCTCTCTTCAGAACCAACAAATTAGAAAGCTAAGCAATATCTACATGGTAGCCAAAGCAGGTCAAAGGATGAACTTTGACCAAGGTTCTCTGTTAAGAGAGAGAACCTCTGTTAACTTGGTTCTCTCTTGGTCCTCTGTTACGAAGGAGAAAGAAAGAAAATCACATTTATGCAAATACTATGCTAGATTTTTTTTTTTTTTTGTATTTTACTTAGCAATATTGGGGGGGGGATCTTCAAAAATTGTATTCCTTTTAGAGTATTCTAGAAGATTATAATTCAAAATATCAGTAACTTGAAAAACAAGTTTCAAATTAAGAACTTTTACTTCAAAAGGTAGGCTTATAACCATCTCAGCAATAATGATTTCTTCCTCCATAATATCCCTACAAAGACTGTCATGCATCTTGATATTCCATTTTACTCAGCTGTAATTTGACTTTTCCAGTACCGCATGCAAAAACTGAGAGACTAACACAATGCAGTAGTCCAAGCTGGATAAAATGGACAGGTATAGCTCAATAGAATAGTGGCTCAAGGTAACCACATACAGCATTTAAATGCTTCTATCATCTACAGACAGAAAGTGGTTAGAGCTTTTTAGTAGACTTCTTCAATTTTAACTTCCATGTATCTGCCATTTTCTCCTCAGTTAGTAGATGATATACAGCACTGTGGTTTTCTGTTTTTTGGGGTTTTTTTTGTTTTTTGTTTTTTGTTTTTTTAAAGAGAGGGGAGAGAGAGAAAGAGAAAGAGGAGGAACAGAGGGAGAGGGAGGGAGAGAATCCTAAGCAGGCTCCATACCCAGCAGAGAGCCTGACACAGGGCTCAATCTCACAATCCTCAGATTGTGACCTGAAGGAAAATAAGAATCAGCAGCTTAATCCACTGAGCTACCCAGGCACGCCATAGTGGTAATCTTAAAATCTGTTATTTTTGGTTTTCAATGCTTAGTTTTCTAAGCATTTGGGAATGCTTTATCCCATGGAGATACAACCATGATTTTAAAATATGTAGTAAAAAAAAGTAAAATTTAAAAAAATTCAAATATATAGTAAATAGAAATTTTTCATCTACATTACACATAGCAACTTGAATAGGTTACATGTGGGACACATCCTTAGTTCATAAGATAATACTTATAATAAGAAACAGAAGCAGGAATATGTTAACATGTTCTCTGTATATATCTGTCAACAAGTTTAATTCGAACTCCTAAAATACTCATCCCAGGGCATAAATGCCAAGCAACATTTTAGGTTTTGCCAAATTTCCATAGCTCTTTCAAAATTTCACAACAAGCTCTGAATTCTACTAAGAGATATTTCCCTTCCTCTTAATTTGTTTGGGTTACAAAGGAAATGACATTTTCCAACATATTTCTAACTTAAATTTGTGTTTTCTGCTATGCAAACATAATTTCTCATCTTAGAGAAACTCAGCATTTCTGACTCCAAACAGCCTCTTAGAAGCAGTGGCTGTTCATGAAGTCTTTGGGGATGATGTGCCTGGCTCGAAGGGCAAAACAAAAACAAATCCAAGCGAGGATAGTACAACTCAAGTGATACGTTAGGCCCTTAAGTAACTGACTTCATTTACAACTTCTTGTTTTTTTAATTTGCCAATGAAGGGATTGGACTGGTAGAGAGAGACTGTAATGCATCTGGTTTTTGTGGGGTCGTTGTTTTTTGGTTTTTTTTTTTTTTCATTTTATTTCTTTTTAGTGTCCCAGAATTCATCATTTATGCACCATATCCAGTGCTCCATGTAATACATGCCCTCCTTAATACCCACCACCAGGCTCACCCAACCCCCTCCTCCAAAACCCTCAGATTATCTCTCAGAGTCCACAGTCTCTCATACTTCGTCACCCCCTCCAATTTCCCCTAACTCACTTCTCCTCTCCATTTCCCCGTGTCCTTCAGGTTATTCCTTATGCTCCACAAGTAAGTGAAACCATATGATACTTGACTCTCTCTGCTTGACTTATTTCACTCAACGTAATCTTTTCCAGTCCCATCCATGTTGATACAAAAGCTGGGTACTCATCCTTTCTGATGGAGGCATAATACTCCATAGTAAATATGGACCATATCTTCTTTATCCATTCTTCCATTGAAGGGTATCTTGGTTCTTTCCACAGTTTGATGACTGTGGCCAAACTGCTATGTGGCTGCTATGAACATTGGAGTACAGATGGCCTTTCTTTTCACTACATCTGTATCTTTGGGGCAAATACCCAGGAGTGCAATTGCAGGATCATAGGGAAGCTCTATTTTTAATTTCTTAAGGAATCTCCACACTGTTTTCCAAAGAGGCTGCACCAACTTGCATTCCCACCAACCGTGTAAGAAAGTTCCCCTTTCTCCACATCCTCTCCAACATTTGTTGTTTCCTGTGGTGTTAATTTTGGCTATTCTAACTGGTGTAAGGTGGTATCTCATTGCAGTTTTGATGTGAATCTCCCTGATGGCTAGTGATGATGAACATTTTTTTCATGTGTCTGTTAGCCATTTGTATGTCTTCTTTGGAGAAGTGTCTGTTCATGTTTTCTGCCCATTTTTTGACATGATTATCTACTTTGTGTGTATTGAGTTTCAGGAGTTCTTTATAGATCTTGGATATCAGTCCTTTGTCTGTAGTGTCATTTACGAGTATCTTCTCCCATTTCCATTTCATGGGTTGCCTTTATGTTTTGTTGACTGTTTCCTTTGCTGTGCAAAAGCTTTTCATCTTGATGAAGTCCCAAAAGTTCATTTTCACTTTTGTTTCCCTTGCCTTTGGAGACATGTCTTGAAAGTTGCTGTGGCTGATGTCAAAAAGGTTACTGCCTATGTTCCGCTCTAGGATTTTGATGGATTCCTGCCTCACATTGAGGTCTTTTATCCCTTTTGAGTTTATCTTTGTGTATGGTGTAAGAAAATGGTTGTGTTTCATTTTTCTACACATAGCTGTCCAATTTTCCCAGCACCATTTGTTGAAGAGACTGATTTTTTTCCACTGTATATTTTTTCCTGCTTTGTCGAAGATTGTTTGACCATAGAATTGAGGGTCCATATCTGGGCTCTCTAGTCTGTTCCACTGGTCTATGTATCTGTTTTTGTGTCAGTACCATGCTGTCTTGGTGATCACAGGTTTTTAGTAAAGCTTGAAATCAGGCAACATGATGCCCCCAGTTTTGTTTTTCTTTTTAAATATTTCCTTAGCAATTCAGTGTCTTTTCTGGTTCCATACAAATTTTAGGATTATTTATTCCAGCATCTGTTTTTATAAGCATGTGTGTGTTATTTTTTTTTAAATCTCCCAATAGTTTGTCCTCTTACTGATCTAAGAGATGGGTAAGTAAAGGACCATAAGAGATGAAGAGGAGAGAAAGCAGCAGTACAATTTTGGGGAAGGTTCAGGTGCATAATAGTTTCTCAAAAATGCTTTACTGTTTATCCATTCTGTTTTTTGTCTTAAATGGTAATTTATTAGTCAGATATGGCTGCCACATGAAATACCACAGACTAGGTGGCTTAAACACAGCAGTGTATTTCTCACAGTTCTAGAGGCTAAGAACAAGGTCTGGCAGGACCAGTTTATCATGAGGATTCCCCTCCTACTGTACAGAAGGCCACTTTCTTACTGTGCCCTCACAAGGTGAAGAGAGAGCTCTCTAGTGTTGCTTCTTATGACCTCATTTAACTTTAATTACCTCCCTAAAGACTCCGTTTCCAAATACAGTCACATGGAAAGTTGGGACTTCAACATATGGATTTGAGGAGTGGGAGGCACAATTAGGGTTCGTCCATTAACAGCGGTACTGTACCCACCAGAGCAAAGGCTTTCTGCACACTAGATTTGATAGGACTTAACTAGCAGCTGGGAAGTTGGCCAGTAGACCATTGTTTGTTTTTGTTTTTGTTTTTTTAAGACTTTGAGAGAGGTAGAGAGAGAGAGAGCACAAGTAGGCAGAGCAGCAGGCAGAGGGAGAGGGAGAAGCAGGCTTCCTGCTGAGCAGGGAGCCCAATGCAAGGCTCTATCCCAGGACCCTGAGATCATGACCTGAGCTGAAGACAGGCACTTAACTGACAGCCACCCAGGCACCCCCAGACCATTGCTGAACCTGGATGCTCTTGTGCCTTCTAAGTCAAAAGGAAGCACAGCCTACTTGTTTGTACCTAGGATTATGGGAATGTTCCCACCCTGCTTTGTGGAGATAGCAAAACTCTGCTACACAGTCTCCAGAAAATCCTTTTATATAAAAACCAATAAACACATGATGCATGTTGAACATTTCAGTATATTAATTCTCTCAGGCCATTCATGTTCCAGGGTGTATTATCTTAAACATGGGTTCCAAAAAAAAAAAAAATACTTACAGAAGAACCAAATAAAATAAATATTTTCTGAGTCCCTATTATGTGAAACCATTACTAGCCATTATAAGAGGGTTCTTCCACAAGATCTATATGGTTATTTGCAACAGTTCGTAATAGTGATAAATACCACATAACCAAAGCTCTGTGCAATGACGACATTGTTGCACATGAGGCTCTTCCACTGTGCCCTTTATGATTACAAATGTAAAATGAAAGGACCTTGTTCTAAAGAAGGAAATGGATCAGCCAGCACTATACACTACATACAGAAGAAATACAAGTTCTCCTAAACATCTGCTTAAAATTTCAATAATTTCACTTTTCTGTTTCTCCTGTTCCTAATGAAAAGGCAAAAGGCTAAGGAAAACATTTGCTACTACATAACATTCCCCAAAGCCAGCTCCACGAGAAGCAAAATTTAGCTGCTCTTTATCTGAGTTCAAGAGAAGTTTCTCTAAAGAACATGTGTTTCTTAAATCCTGGATCTACCATCAGCTAATAATATGAACATGGGCTGGTCATCTTGCAGTTCTGTCATATATAAAGCCGGGGCTTTGCATGAGAAAATACCAACAATCTCTTTCAGTGGAGCAATGCTGCAATCTCGTTGTAAAAATTCCTTTTTAGCCCATGTAAAATGCAGTGGCATTAGTTTGTAGAATTTTCTACCCTACATTGTGGCCAAAACCTTCGCAACAATGTGTCAAAAGTTTATTACATGCTTGTAACTGTTTAATTGTTTCTCCTAAGAGAGAAAATAGAAAGACTCTATGGTAAGAGTTGACATTATTTTCCTCTCAGGCTGTATGTGAATAAGAATTAAGTTATTCAGAATCCCAGGTTCTCAATGTGCTGACATATCTCAAGGGAGAGCCTGGACATTTTAATTGCTTCTGTTACACAAAGCCTGCTTAACTTGTATTGTAAGAAAGTGCTAGAGTGGTTTTACCCAAATGTTTTCGAGGCCCCAGGTTTTCCCTATACAAGTACTGGTAAAAGCTTAAGCTCTAAGACTGGGTTTCTGTCAAAGATCATATTTTCTCTCTTGTATATAGCCAGCTCAAACAATGAGCTTTTGCAAATGTTTATTTGTCCCTTTTTGAAAACCCCTCAAAACATGGGAATTTGGTAGTATAGTAAAAACGTATTCTGCACACAAAAAAATGTTTTCCCCTAAAGTCGCCAGATTTCTCCTATGCCACATTTTTCAACCTTATTATTCTCAATATTTGCTTTTCACTTTCTGAATATTTCCTCTGGTAAGATGTGGCATTTTGTCCTTGAGAAGTGAGTGCAAGTTACTATATTTTCCTTCTCAGCCATCTCATGAGACAGGCAGTGAAATGCCAAGAATAATGTAAACTATACAGGAAAATACCATGACGTACTACACCTAGAAATATCTCAGCTTAATAGGTGTTGTGCCATTAAAGGTGAATTTTATGGAGGTAAGGAGATGTAAATCTGTCATGTAGACAAAGATTTACAATAATACCCACTTCAGTGGATGATTTTCATCACAGTTAGGACCGTCAGGCAACTTGCGTGTTTTTGAGTCTCTTAAGTTATGAAGGCCTCCTCGTATTAATCCAAGGTTGGTATCTTGACCTTCCTAGGGTTGATGCTGATAATATAGCTTGCCACTCTTCCCTTCCATTATCACTGATGTTATTTCAGTTGGTTGGGTGGGGTTTTAGTTAAATAAAATTTATTTAAAACACTGGTTAGAACTTAATTTAATGGTTATTTTCTGCAAACAATGCACTTTCTATTGTTGCTCAAGTATTCACATAACTTATTCTTGTAATTCTTTGTAAGTCATATCTGGAGATAGACTTCATTTTCAAAAGATACACATAGTAAATTACCATAAGAAAATACTTGCTTTTGCACCTTTATACACTGATTTCACAGTTGTATTAAAAAATTGAATGATAATTTTGTTAGCTATTAATATGAGGTCACTGGAAGGTAAAACATCTTATTAAGTATTCTACTTACAGATTTGGGGGATACCATTGTATTAGGAAAAGAACAACAATGAAAAACATGCTCTGGTCTTATTCTTATATATTCTTATTCTATATATATTCTTATATATAAAGTAAAATATATATATAAATAATAGAAAAAGTATAAAAGTCTTTTAACCTCTTTTGGTTACAAATTTGAATATTTAACTAAATATGCAATGTAAATTTAGGACTTTTTAAAAGGTTTTTTGAGAGAGAGGTTGGGGGTTGGAGCAGAGAAAGAGGAGAGGAAGAGAGAAAATCATAGGCAGATTCCATGCCCAGCACCGAGTCCTACAAGGGGCTCAATCTCACAACCCTGAGATCATGACCTGAGCTGAAATTAAGAGTTGGACACATCGCTAACTGAGCTGCCTAGGTGCCGCAACATATGACTACTTTTTACACCATACTCTACTCTTCTCTATGTATCTGGATACTACAAAAGATAGAAGAAAATTGTATAGGATGCGATTATACATTTTATTTCTATATTTATTAAATACATATTAAAATATTTTTAAGTGGGATTTCCAAGCCATTGTCTAACTTGGAGTCCTATCTTTCTGAGTTTACAGAAGTTACTCATTAGATGATAGACAAAAGTTTAAGGTAAAAACTACATGGATGCCTTCAGTTTGCATATAAGTATTGTAGAATATATTTAAGGAGAAATGATATAGCAAACTGACAGCTTTAGCCACAGCTACTGTCATCCGGATGAGATGCTGACTGTAGGGCATAAGCATTACATCTGCGTTCTGAAGATTGTTGGTTGACTGGTATTCTGCCAAGGGTAAGAACACAAGTGACTTTCTTCCTAGCAAAAAGCCAAAGATGGGAGCCTGGAGGAAACTGAAGTAAAGCCAAAAATGAAGTAAAGTCAAAATTCTGCAAGGAAGAATGTCCTCAGATTATTTTCATTTCCCCTCCATTACAGCCACCATGCCTTCTATAAGTGTGGTCCAGTTTCCTCGTAAATAAGGGAAGGGAGCAAACTAAAAGCCCACACTGGAGAACAACCATGAGTCCTAAAAAAAAAAAAAAAAAAAAGGGAGAATGATGTAGAAAGACCATTGGAGGTTCAGTGAGGTTTTGAGCAAGGAAAGAGCTGCAGAAGAGTGTGAACCAGAAAACCACCTCCCTCTTCAGCCAGGATACAAGGCATGGGAAAGAAGAGCATCAGCCCCTATTCCAGTCACTCCCACATGCCTTAGTTTTGTTTTAAAAACTAAAAATATTATTTATAAGACATGATATGATGGGGAGATAAATCATACTCTCTTATCAAGATACTAGATCAACATTTTCAAGAGAGGAAAGTTGGTTGAAATTTCCCAGATATTAATATATGTAATACCATGGATGAAATCAGTTGTGATATTCACACAGACTGTTCTGGTGGCTGCAGGACAGTCAGCATAAGAGATACAGTATTTTCAAGAACTTGGTCATGTGTTTTAAAATATTTAAGATATTTAATTTTTAATTATTGAGTTTTATTAAGCCTAATTATGAGTTTATTCCTAGATAACAAATGATACATGGTTACGGCAGAAGACATGCAATGAGTATCTTCAACTTCAGGTTTCACTCATTCAGTCCGACCCAGGGAGAAAAACATGCTGTTCACACTTAGCATGTAGGTTTAGGCAAGAGCATTTCTAGGCACTTGGGGATTTGGTAATGAGTATTTTGGTCCTCATGCCTGCCACACATAAATTGTTTTGAGAGACTTAAGATGAACAGTAATGAGCAGGTCTGATATGACAGATTCTGTGTATTAAATTAGTGACCCTGATCATTTAGACTTATATGAAAAACCAACTTACTCTTATGTACAATACATAGTTTCCATTTTAAGCACTAATAATTTAAATTTCTACATATTTAATAAATAAAAAGAATAAATATTCATGATACAAATATGTAGAAATTGTCTTTCACATTAAAATAGAAAGAAAAGTAGTATAAGAGGACATAGATATGTTTTAAATCTATTGTCCCAGGAGAAGCACCAAGAGAAAAGGATTTCATATTTAAATGGGAGTACAAAATGAAGCTTATTATATCTTATTTTAGAGATTCACAATACTATATTTGCATTTCAAAGTTTTGGAAAAATTATTCTGTAAAGAAACCTGCTTCACCAAGTGTAACCCACACAATTGTCAGTTCATTTAATCATAATACTGTTCTTTAAAAATCTTTTATCAAGACATTTTGAAATGCTACATTAATTATGTCATTTAAAAAGTGTATATTGATATGGGCCTTGACAGAATGCTTAATAGAGAAAATACTTGTAGGTAGTTTAAGTATATAATACACAATCCTAAATATCTATTAAAACTATTGAAATTGAGTGGAAATATTTCTCTTTTGACTTAGGATGCTCATGAAAATGCTTACTTCATTTCTGTATATTCCCAAGATCATATTGGTAAAGCAAAAAATTCATAGACATTGACAAACCAAAAAATGGGAAAAAGGACTACATTGCCTAAACCTTTTCTTGATCATTTTTCTTTCAAACCATCAACTAATATCTAGAGCAAAAAATAACACCACATAATTATCAAGGCAACCAGAGTATTTTGCTTATTGCCAATAATGCCAATTCATTTATAAGAAGTGGAAACCCTCTAATCATTCTTATTTCTCTCACTCCAACAGATCCACAGCCCATTTATATATTGAGTCTTCTATTCAACACTCAGAAATTATAATACTATAATGAAATTTAATTTTGAATTTGATCTTAATCAAAACAGTTCACTCAAAGTTTAAATAATTTAGTTATTAGCAGAATCCTTAAAGCTTGACTGTAAGGAAGCTGTGGCTTATCTCCAGAGCACTTGTGCAACATACATAATTTTATGTGTGTGTGTATGTGTATACACATATATATCACATATGAACATTTTTATTACGTGGGGGTTTATAAATTTAAAAGCATTGGACTTTTGGGGGGCCTAATAGGTTACACTGATATTCCATATTTCAGTTCAGAAGCAAGCGAGAGACAGACATAGGAGTCAGGGAGATGGACATTCCCAACCAACTACTGACAAAGTTGTGTGGAAAATGTGGAGATTAGGAGCTGCAGGATGATCGGGGGACCAGGTTTGAGGTGGTGCAAAATGGAGCTGCTGAACTTGAGTCTACTTCAAGAAGGAGTGACCAGAAAAACTCCATTGAGCAATAAAGAGAAAAGATAAGTAACTTACCAATATTTGTCAGGGCTCTGGATGGAAAAGATTGATGATGATGATGATGATGATGATGATGATGGAGATGATAATAACCACAAAAACACTACTAATAAAACCCCCACTGGATATTTGCCCTCATAAATCTATTCTTACCCTGGGGTTCACCAGCACCACAGTTGGGAAAACATCAAATTGAAAAATTTAAATGGTCCCAGATCCTTCACATACCTTGATGACCAGCAGAAGTAAACGCAAATCCTCTGAAAATGTAACTTCAATCCAGGCTCCAAATTCCTACAAATTAATATAGTTCACAATCACAATCAAAACTTACCAAATAAACAGGGAAAGAATCTACTATGAACGAAAGTCAGTTGGAACAATATAAAACAGCTTTAGATTCCTCCGTGACTTCAGAAGATGTAAATACAAGACATAGAATATAAAATAAATACCGATGAAGGCTTTAAAGGAAATTAACCCCCTCTTTGATTTCTCAGTTCCACTATATCCAACTCTTTTGCCTAATAAAATTCATCACAGGATAGACGTGAAGATCTAGGGATTAGCAAACAATAGCCATAGGCCAAATCTGGCTGTGCCAATTCATTTACATATTGTCTATGACTGCACATGACAGATTTGAATAGTCATAACCAAAAATACATGGCGCTCAAAACCTAAAATACTATTATCTGGCTCTTCACAGAAAAAAAATTGTCAAAGCCTGGACTATACAAACACGTAAAGAAATCAAATAACAAAAATGCCAATAACACAGAGATCCCTATATTTGGGTAGGTTTTTTGTCACAAAATGGTGGTTTTATTAAAGCCCAGGGACAGGACTCATGGGCAGAAGGAGCTGCCAGATCCCCACATTATAAACTCCTCCCTGGGATCACATACCAGTAGGAAAATTATAGTTCAAACTGTAGAGTACCAAAGAAAGTAAAGACTCCTAAAGTGCCCTAGAATTTCTTTTGGGTAAAGCAAATATATTCTCTAAATCTGTGGTTGCTTTCATTGATTGTTGTTGTCATAAAGTAGTGAATTATATTTTTTGAAAGATTTTTTTATTTGAGAGAGAGAGACCATGAGCTAGGAGGGTGGGAGGGGCAGAGGAAGAGGCAGACCCCTCCCCACCCCCCTAGCAGGGAGCCTGATGAGGGGCTCCATCCCAGAACACCGGGATCATGACCTGAGCTGAAGACAGATGCTTCACCGAATGAGCCCCCTAAGAACCCCAAAAGTGAATTATAATTTAAAGAATTTTTTTAATGTAGAAAAATATGTTGTTTTTGTTTTTAAATTACCCATGTATTTACAGTTTCTGGCACTCTTCATTCTTTTTTATAAATCTGAGTATCCATCTGGCATCACTTTCTCCTGCTTGAGGAATTTCCCTTAACGTTTCTTTTTTTTTTTTTTAAGATTTTTATTTATTTATTTGACAGACAGAGATCACAAATAGGCAGAAAAGCAGGCAGAGAGAGAGGAGGAAGCAAGCTCCCTGCTGAGCAGAGAGCTCGATGTGGGGCTCGATTCCAGGACCCTGAGATCATGACCTGAGCTGAAGGCAGAGGCTTTAACCCACTGAGCCACCCAGGTGCCCCTCCCTTAACATTTCTTATTCAAGTCTTCTGGAAATAAATCTCTAAACTTCCACTGGTCTGAAAATATTTTTATTTTCCCTTCATTTATTAAGGATATTTTCAGTGGATAGAAATGTCCAGGTAAATAATGTGTTGTTTTGTTCTATTTAACCAGCACTTTTAAAATGTTATTCCACTGCTTTTCTGGCTTGACTGTTTCTGATTCTTATCTTTATTCTGGGTTTTGCTATCATTCTGTAAAGAATGTTAAACTTTGTGCAGGGGGGATAGCTAAATAATTTGTGGGTCAGCTTTATCCTTTTGAGTCTTGTCTTTGATCTTTTGTCGGAACCAGTCAGGTATATTCTTTAGCAAAGCTGGACTCTTCTAGGATCTTCATTAATCACCTCAGATGTTCTTAGGTGTCTCCAACCTGGCTGGTCAGAGCGTAAGCATATTTCTGCCTGTGTACATTCTGGAAATTATTCAAATTTCAACCATCCAAGAACTTTTGATTGGCCCCATCTACTCTCACTTATGCATGCCCAGATTGGTATTGTGCAGCAGTTTCAAAGAGAATCTTCTCTACATTCCTCTCCAGTGTTCGGCACTGCACGTGCTAACCACTGAGTTTTCCTGAACTCCAATCTCTGTCTTCTTAGCTTAGCAGGACCACGATTTACTTCTCAGGTTCCAATACCCCTTCCTCCCTCACAAATAGATATTTTGGGTACTTTGCAGAAAAGCATCTAGGCAAAAAAGACAATCACAGGGCTTATCTTGCTTATTCTCCTTTTTTTCATCACAGTACTGGGATGCCTTTTGTCCAGTATCTGAAAACATCAGTTTTGCATATTTTGTCTGTTTTTCTAGTTGTTTATAGAGAAGGGAAGTGTTGTATAGTTACTCAAATTTGGCTAGAAATAGAAGTGAGCAGGTTGTTTTAATCATGATGATGGGCCTCCATATTCCAGCCGGTCCTCATTATTGAATCCTCCTCAAATCTCTTAGAATTCCTGGCATATGGCTGCCAAGAGTGATCAAGCCATCACACCTATTGTTGACATTGGATATTTTAATTTCCAAGTACTTGGGGGGGGGGGTTCCTGATAATTTTACTCATTTCTAATTTAATCCCATCACACTCAGAGAACTTTCTCTATTTGATTTTCTTCATTTTAAATATACTTAGACGCGGGTAACATTCTCCCTTTCAATTCATGGTAGTATTTCTTGTAGGATACCTGAAAAAACCCAAAGTGGTAAATAAAGCCTACAATTTGTAAGCCAAACTGTAGCTCCAGCTAGCTTCTAGTAAGTTGATGTGACAGAATTTTGTTTTAAAGCAGCGTTTTTAGGAAGAAACTTTAACTTAACAGGCATCTGTTTCTCTTCTCCGCACAAAATGATTCGTCACCGTGAAATCTGAGAGAACTAGTTAAGAGCATTATTTTCATACTCTCTCTCAGAAATAGTGTAACCATATCCCTTCTTGGGTACCCTTCCCATTTGCCGCTCTTTCCACTTTTTCATTTAGTACCTGCTTTCATACCTATTCTCCCCATCATGGTGTGGTTTTCTGGTTGGATTCTAATGCTTACCCATGAAACAAACAATAACAACAGACATGCCAATGTCTCGTCTGCCCCATTTCCAGGAAGAGATCATAGAATTTTTCAGGTAAAAAATCAGACTATCTTTACAGTTTGCCAATTGGATTCCATTCACACTTAGCCCTAATTTGATTTTATGGCACAAAATTGTTTGTTACCTACTCCCAAAGTACTTTAGGAATACACCCAAAGTTAATGGCTGGGATAGCATGTCTTACCCAATGATACCTTCCTCTCCTGGCATGTGCAAATTTGATTCCGGTCCCAGGATAATGAAATCAGACAAAACAAATGAAATATATGTGCATTTCTCACTTTACCCTCTCATATTTAATGTATTTAATTGACCAAACCAGCCTTTCAAATCCCACCACCACCTATTTTAAATATGAAATGTTTTAATTTCCCATTCTAATTTTCGGTGAAAACACAGCTCAGTGAGTCAAAGAACATAATATGTTCTTATCTTCTTGCTCTTTCTTGTACATTAGTAGTAAAATGCTTCTGTTGATCAAAAGAAACCTATCTTGGTGGGTCAAATTAATAGACAATCTTCTGTTCAAAACTTTGAACCATACTCTCTATAGTTTCTTCTCTTCCAGGATAAGCAAAGCCTGGAATATCTAGATCCATTTAGATCTATCTATCTATTTATATTTCAGTTAGCATCCAATTATAGCCCATGGGAAATATATTGGCTAGGAACCCATGCAGTCCACCTGCCAAAAGGAGAGAAGTTAGGCCTTGTCCTCGGAAAATTCTCCCATGTCTGGAAACAGTCATGTTTGGGTGATTTCTTTCTTGTGGACATTGGTTTCTTCAGGTGCAAAAAGGAATGCATTGTCATTGGGCCCACCGATGCAGGACATGGCACCTGTATTTCATTTTGTGAAATCATGTGGATAGTTCTAGGGCTCCAAGATCTCATTTATCCTTTTCCCTCACAGTTGATTTCTTTGAGATTTTTGTTCCTTGTCAACTCCTTAGAGACTTCCCTGACTATATGAGCAAAGAGTGTTCTCGTCTACCATTCACACTGCTGCCATTCCCGGCATGCTTCCAACATTCTGCTTTTTTTCTCTAAAACATTTTCTCAACATCTAAATTATTACAAGTATTTTATTTATTAAAGAAGTTGCCACTCCCCTTACTAGAGATAAGCACCATCCCAGCAGGAACATGCTCTTGTTTGTTCACTGCTGAATCCTTGGTGCCTAGATGCTGAGCATCAAGTAGATGAATTTTTGATGGTTGAATGAAGCAATAAGTGCAGGAAGCTTTCTAACGAAAAATCACCCTTACAGATTCAGAAAATGAAACTGCAATAGCTGTTGCCAAAGCCTGTATTCTTGCTGGCCTAATGAAAGCCAAAACCTCTGAAGATACTGTTATTCCTCCGTCGATGCATGTTTCAGCCTCTGAATAGCATTTATGTCACATCTTTTTCTGCAGTGGTAAGATGCGCCCCTAGCGGTTTACTTACCTCTTATGCTATTTCCATACTTTTTCAGAAAGGCACAACTGAGCTATAATATTTTTAACTCCTTCCTAAATTGGCTGTCCGCCTACTCTTACATATGTAAGGTTGTTTCAGGATCTGGTTATCTTCTTTTGTTTTCCTTTGATTTCTGGTCTAGATATCTTATTTCCTAAAATATTCCTGTAGAATTCCCCCTTGGAGATCGGGAAAGAGATAAAGCTAGTGAGTTCTAAATCTGTTACAAACATCTATTGTTTGAACAAATCTTGTCCATCTTCACCTCCTTTGGTGCAACAGTGGTGTACTGCATGAACCCTGGAGCCTGACCACCCAGATTCCAAATCCAGCTCTACTGCATTGCTTTGAATAAGTTATGTAACCTCCCTGAACCTCAACTTCCACAGCTGCAAAATAGGAACCCTAAGGGTGCGAGGCTGGCTCAGGGTTGATCTCAGGGTTGTGAGTTCAAGCATCGCCCTACCTTGGGTGTGGAGCCCATTTAAAAAAAAAAATCATTGTGGCATATCTGTCACATAGGATTATTTTTAAAATACTTATTTTAAAATAATTTATTTTAAAAGTAAATGTGTGTGCACATGCACACACATCAAGTTTGGAACAACATCTGACATGGAGTAGGTACTCTCTAAGTTAGCACTTTCTTTTAGAATCCAATGTAGGAAGTATTCTAGCAGATTAACATTTTACCCAGGATTGAGCTCAACCTAATTGTCCCACTGTGCTCTCATTTGACCTCTCTTATCCTTCCTTTAGAACATTGGTTTTGGGAACACTTGGGTGGCTGTCAGTTATGCATCTGACTTTGACTCAAGTCATGAACCCAGGGTCCTGGGACAGAGCCCCATGTCTGTTCTCTCCTCAGTAGGGAGCCTGCTTCTCGTGCTCCCTCTGCCTCCTTCTCTGTCTGTTGTTCTACCTACTTTTTTTTTTTTTTTTTAAAGATTTTATTTATTTATTTGAGAGAGAAACAGTGAGAGAGAGCATGAGCTAGGAGAAGGTCAGAGAGCGAAGCAGACTTCCCATGGAGCTGGGAGCCTGATGCGGGACTCGATCCCGGGACTCTGGGATCATGACCTGAGCCGAAGGCAGTCGTCCAACCAACTGAGCCACCCAGGCGTCCCTGTTGTTCTACCTACTTGTGTGTGGCGCTCTCTCTCCCTCTGAATCTGGGTCAAATAAATAAAATAGCATTGGTTTTCAAATGTGTTGCCTGAGTCAACAGCATTAGCTTCCGAGAACTTATTAGAAATGTGAGATCTTGGGCTCCACCCCAGACCTACTAATTAGAAACTCTAGGATGAAGCTAATCAATCTATTTCAATTAGCCTTCCCTGTGATTCTGATAGAAGTTCAAATTTTAAAACCACCACCTTAGATTCCTGACTCAGTATTTTTTTTTTATTATGTTCTCTCAGCGAACAGTGACCCCATAACTCTATCACCTTGAAAATGTCCACTTGGTATGGTTTTTACAACTTTTTTGACCCTTGCATCCCATTTTGGAGATTATGATCTAATTGGTCCAGATGTGCCATGGCCATTGGGATTTCTAAAAGAAGGTTTCTAATGTGCAGCCAAGTTTCAGAACACAGATCTATACTCTTGTTTCGGCACAAGCAATTCTGAATTTCCTTGTTTCTGGACCTTAGTATAAAAACAGTGTTTCCCAGCCTTCCCTAGTGATTCAAATAATTGAAGTCCTTGATACAAATACAAATTCCAAGCCCCTATCCCAGTCCCAGTAAATCAGAATCTCCCAGAAAGCCCCAGGAAGTGGTATTTTTAAACAAGCACCCCAGGTGATTCTTCTCATTATGGAAATTAAGGAAAGAGTGATACATCAAAAATAAATAAATATGTATGATTCTTGTTACTTTTTCATTGAGGGATGAGAATACTGTCTGATCAGCTCACTGCACTGCAAGTAGAATTACACCTCTTAGTTTTCATATGTTTGTATCATTTTACTCATTAATTATAGTGTCATAAACTGAGTAATTATTCTATTTGGGTTCCCAAAGGAACAAAGTATGTGAGTTGGATTTATTTTATAGAAGGAAAACAAAACCAGAGTATTTTTTCATCAAGAATGAGATCCAAATCCCTTGCTAACCTTGAAAGGAGTTTATTTGCTTGCTTAGTTAGGAAGAATGACCAAATTCATTATACCCCACATAAAAAGTCCCACTACTACTCTGAAAAAAAAAAAATTTTTAAATTAAAATGAGCAGTTATTTTAAATGGAATAAAACTTCATTTAGAGATTATAACTCTACTGGTTGCATGATAATTAAATACCAATTAATTATTACAAAGTTAGCATTTGTGAGGTTAAATAATTATTTGGGGAAAAAAAGATTATGAAATCCAAATTGAAACACCAAGAAATTTAATGTATCAAAATTACCATAAAACTTGCACAGTGTCTCTTTGGAATTAATGAGACAGAACTCTGTGTGGTAGTGACATTACAGGGTAACTTTATGTATTTCTAATGCAGTAAATGTGCTTTTATCAATTAAATACACAGCTTTTAGTATTTAGCTTGTAATAGTTATCTCGCTAAGTGACAAGAAGTACATTCATTAGGTTATGTGATTTAATTTATTATCATATAATTTATTCTGCTTTATAGATGCTTAAAAAAGCCAAATTCATTTCACCAGATTCAGGACTCGTTCAGAGAGCATAGCTTCTATGATTTGCTTGAAACTTTAATCTTGAGATCATTTGACTCAGGCAAAATGCATCTGTGGACAGGCCTAAAGATCAGAGCTACCTAAAGAATATCAGATACTTCCACCTTGAATTATTCAACAACTATGACTGTGTCAATCTGTACAAACTTCAAAATAAGGAGGGCTCAGAAAGTATCTCTCTGTTCTACCCATCAAGCATTAAAACATAATGAACAGACTGTAATAATTTATCAGAACAAAATCCAAAATATAAGTAAATAGCATAGAATTTTTTTTTTAAGATTTTTTTTTTTTAATTTGACAGAGAGAGACAGTGAGAGAGGGAACACAAGCAGGGGGAGGGGAAGAGGGAGAAGCAGGTTCCCTGCTGAGCAGGAAGCCTGATGCCAAGCTCAATCCCAGGACCCTGGGATCATGACCTGAGCCGAAGGCAAATGCGTAACAACTGCATAGAATATTTTTAACTGGAGAATAAGCAATATGGTTTAGTGCTTTTTACTATTAGATAGAAAGGTCCCTGGATCATTGTAAAATCTGCTCTGCTTACCTTCATAGCGAGTTCTATCGCCAGCTTGTTCCCAAGATGCCTTGAGCTTTCTGCCACCATCTTCCCACCTAATGCTCCAATGGCTGTAGCCCCCCCCTTCCAACCAAATGTCCCTCTCCTGGGTCTTACTATCCTTCAGAATGATAGCTAGTCCAATTAGCTAAGCACCTGTAACTAAATCCAAAGTGTTTGCGAAAGCAGTGCTTCTCACACTCTAATGTGTATATGCATCACCTGGTCATCTTGTCAAAATGCAAATTCTGAATCAACAAGTAGGGTGGAGCCACTGATTTTGTAATTCTCTCATGCTCCCACGTGAATTTCCTGCTGGTCCACAGATCACGTTTTGAATAGAAAGAAGCTGATAGGTTTTTGGTTTTGTTTTTGTTTTTTCCCAAGTTAGAGCACGGTCTTTCCTGTCTAGTCCAAGGACTTAGTGCTTCAGAAAAAAATGCAGATTTCTGGGCTTAATTCCAGACTTACTGAATCTGAATCTGTGAGGAATGAGCCCAAGAATGTGCCATTTTAATAACCTCCTCAGGTGAATCCTGTGCATCCCACAGGCAAATTACAGGTTCATCTCCAACTCCGTTCCTAGGGTTTCCACGTCATAGCTAGACGTTTTGAGAGCTGCTTTCTACAGGTATCGTCCTGATCCGAAGGAGCAAATCGAGTACTGGAGGCAGCAGATAAAATGACAGGTTACGTGAGAATAGTTTTAAGAAAGTAGGACACAAATTATCAATGGAGCCACATCTCCATTCTAAACAATAAAGAAGCCCTTTTATTTTCTCTGATGTGGGCACCTTGTAGAGTACATAAAATTGCTTGTGAATAAAGTTCTTTTGTGCTACTAGCAATAGTGGGAATGTTTGCCAGAGCATGCGAGTCTCTGAGTATCTCACTTGGCTATCTCCAGCTTGCCAATTTCTCTTGTTGACATTGCTTTCACTTGCCATTACTTGGCACCACATGGCGGGTGCTAAGTCATTGCTGGTAATTACATGCTTCAGTAGAAACTTAGATCCTGCATGCTCAGGAGAGTGTAAAAGCTGTCATGAAAATTTAAAAATAGAGACTCAAGCATGTGGCCTCTCAAAAGATCTACATGCAGCTTTCAACAGCAACATTTCAACAGAAGTGAACATGCTCAAAATGTAAAGATTAAATGTGTCCGGGTTGGTATTTTATGGAAATATCTGCTGAAAAATGCCATTAATGAAATAACTTTCTGAAAGTGCAGCTGCTGAAAGTACCTCACAAACATGGAGAGATAATAGAGCCTTTACCCTCCAGTCACACTGTCACCCTCCCTCCCTTGGAGAAGTCACCAACTGATATCAATTCCATTCATTCGCTTGGCCTAGAAGTTTGCAGATAGTTATGTTGAGCATATTGAGATCTTTCTGAGAGGAAGTGATATTCTGAGTAATATTTCTTCCAGACATTACTTCAGTGTTCTTCAAATGAGCTCAATTTTAAGCAGGGTGTGTTTTGTTGCTCAAAGCAGAATCTGGAAGTAAGTCAAGATTTCACAAATCCTGTACAGAGGTATGCAATTTAAAACTTTGACATTTTCAGAAATGTGTAAGGATTCAAGTCAAATTTGGTTTATTCTAAATCACTCTGCCTAACCCTGGGGAAAATCAAATAGAAGGAGAATTCTTTGACATCGGGAAGAGAAATAGTTATTGCTATATCTACATGAAGACATATACAGCAAAAATGAAGAAAGGTTAAAAGAGAAAAATGAATCTAACTAAAATAGAACTCCTAAGTTGAGCACTAAATTTTCTTAATATACTTGATCCTAACTAAATAGCTGTTTACTTCGACTTCTTATTTCAACACTCACTTCATTTTACAAATGAAATATTCTTCTAATAAATGTCAATAAATGAAAACTCAATTGTTTCCACAAAAACAAAAATAAGAAGCTCTATGGGGGATGAAATTACAAAATGAGACTATTCTCTCAGGATGATTGTGATCTTGTGCCTGGGGTGTAAGGAGAGGGTTGCTAATAAAATAACCCTACAAATATCTATATTGATAATCAGAATATAAGCAATTTGAGAGAATAGAGAATGTTGTGGAGTTGACGCTTTCTTATAAAATGCTTGTATAAGATTTTAGAAAGACTATTAAGAACATTGAGAAGAATTAGCAGACACTACAACAAAAGTATAAAGACTGGAGAACATAGGATGTGTTTGGCTTAAGTGTGTGGGTTTGGTTTTCTCTTGGGTACAAGTAAGGAAGAAGTGGAGGGGTAGCTAATGAAAGTAGGGAGCCATGTAATGAAGCCATCGGCTAGCAAGCTTGAAGACATTTTTCCTGACTCCACAATGGAAAATCTTGCATTACAGTAAATAATGGCGAAACTAGTCTTCTATAGAATGGATTTGAGTGAGGAGATGACTAGTTATGAAGTTACTATGAAATAACAATATTGAGAAAATAGAGGAAGAGAAAGCCAAGAGGGAATTGGATGGATTCATCTTGGGGTATTGAGATAGAAACTGCTGAACTCAGTAGTGGGTTAGATGTAAGTTTAAGCATATAGATAAGCAGGAGGTGTAGGAGAGGGAATTCAAAACGCTCTTGGGATTTCAAGTTTAGATGACTAAGAAAATAGAACATTTTTTTCCAAAAAAATAAAAAAGTAAAATTGAAAAGCAAAATGCATATATAGAGAAATTTTGCCACTTTAATTTAAATTTAAGAAGGTTTGCCTCATTGCTTTGTATGAATTTAACAATTTAGGGGTGCCTGGCTGGCTCAGTTGGAAGAACATGGGACTTTTGATCTCAGAGTTGTGAATTTAGCCCCAACTGGGTATAGATATTATTTATTTATTTATTTATTTGACAGGCAGAGATCACAAGGAGGCAGAGAGGCAGGCAGAGAGAGAGAGAGAGAGGAGGAAGCACGCTCCCCGCTGAGCAGAGAGCCCGACGTGGGACTCGATCCCAGGACCCTGAGATCATGACCTGAGCTGAAGGCAGCGGCTCAACCCAGTGAGCCACCCAGGCGCCCTACTTAAATAAGTAAATAACCTTAAAAAAAAAAGTCTAGATAATTACTTCAATTATTTCCTTCCTATATACTAGTATCCATGTAGTCTTTTTAAGATAATATGGATGGATTACATTATAAACACATAAACTTAAAACCAAGCAATATCATAACAGAAGTTATTTCAATATTGTTTTATTAAAATCACTGCTTTATACTTTTAAATGGTAGATATGCAAATAAAATCTTAAAATGTGCATACTATTGAATTTGCTTCACTAACCTTGTTTAATTTGTTTGTTTGTTTTTTTTTTTATTTGAGTATAGTTGACAATGTTACATTCATTTCAGGTGTTCAACATAGAGATTCACAAGTCTACACATTATGCTATGTTAATACAAGTGTAGCTACCATCTGTCCCCATATATTGCTGTTACAATATCATTATATTCCTTACATTGTGTCTTTTATTCCAGTGACTTGTTCATTCCAAAACTGGAAGCTTGTATTTCCCTCTCCCCTTGACCCTTTTTGTCCATCCCCCTAACCCTCTCCTCTAGCGATCATCAGTCTGTTCTATTATTGATCTGATTCTCCTTTTTTGTTTATTTTGTTTTTCTTTTAGATTCCACATATGAGTGAAATCATATGATATTTTTCATTCTCTGACTGACTAATTTTATTTAGTTGTACCTTCCAGGTCCATTCATGCTGTCTCAAATGGCCCAATTTTATTCTTCTTTATGGTTGAGTAATATTTCTAAATCTATCTATCTATCTATCTATACTGTATCTTTCTTCTTCACTCATCTATCTGTGGACACTTAGGTTGCTTCCATATCTTAGCTTTTGTAAATAATGCTAGCAATAAACATAGGAGTGTCTATATCTTTTCAAATTAGTGTATTCATTTTATTTGGGTAAATACGCAATAGTGGAATCATTGGATCATATGGTGTTTCCATTTTTAATTTTTTGAAGAACCTCCATACTGGTTTCCACAGTGGCTGCACCAATTTACATTCCCACCAATTATGTATAAGGGTTCCTTTTTTTCTTTGCCAACACTTGTCATTTCTTGTCTTTTTGATTGTGGGAGGCCACGGTAAGGCTTGAGACGAGGACCAAACCAGGCCCTGACTTGTGCCTCCTTTAAAGGCTGAATAGCCGAACAAAAGGCTTAGGTCGATAAAGTCGAGTAGCACTGAGAAAGGGTCTGTGTTATGTGTTGTGCACTTGTCTACGTGACTTCCCACACGTTCGCTAGTCAGATAGAGACGATTTGGTCGGGGTCAGAAATTCTTGGCTGGTCCTTGCTGTCCTTGAACGGGCTATAGACTACACCACTGTAAGACTGTGCTGTGCTTACACAAACTATGTCTGGAGTGGCCTTGAAGTTAGTACATCGGTGCTAGAGGGTCTGCTATTGGTGCTTGGGAAATACATAATGGGAAAGCTTGAAGGATTTTCTGTGCATGTTACAAACTCTTCAGTAATCAGCTAAAAATAGATTCTTTCTTATGATTGTTTCTGTTAGCTATATAATGCCTCACAGCCTTGAATAAAATTGGCACTATTTTGGACATCCTCTTTGTGCTCCTCCTGCCCCCATCTCTTTGTCTCTTAATTTCTTTTCACCATCCTCTTACCCTCTGGACCCTGGTCGATTTGTCCTGCCAGCTGCAACATTTGATTTTAGCCTTTCCACATCTATAAGGTGAGAGCTCCTTGTGGTATTTGTTTTTAAATAGGCTACATGCCTATTTAGGCTACATGGTGTGTGTGTGTGTGTGGTGTTAAAATAGGGTCCAGTTTCATTCATTTACTTGTAGCTATCCAGTTTTTCCAGCACTATTTATTAAACAGACTGTTTTTCTCCCCATTATATATTCTTGTCCTCTTTGTCATAGATTAGTTGACCATGTAAGTATGGATTTATTTCTAGGCTTCCTATTCTGTTCTGTTGGTCTATATGTCTACTTTTGGGCCAGTACCACAATGTTTTGATTAATAAAGCTTTGTAGTATATCCTGAAATCTGGAATTGTGAAACTCTTGCTTTGTTCTTCTTTCTCAAGCTTGCTTTGGCTATTTGAGATCTTTTGTGGTTCCATACATATTTTAGTGTTATTTGTTTTAGTTCTGTGAAAAATGTTGTTGGTATATTAATAAGGATTACATTGAATCTGTAGATTCCTTGCATACTATGGACATTTTAACAATACTAATACTTCCAGTCCATGAGCATTCCATATGTTTGCATAATCTTCAATTTCTTTTATCAGTGTTTTCTAGTTTTCAAAGTATAGGTTTTTCATCTCACTGGGTAAGTTTATTTCTAGGTATTTTATTCTTTTGGGTGCAATTAAAACAGTATGATTTCTCTTTCTGCTACTTCATTTTTAGTGTATAGATATGCTACTGATTTCTGCATATTAATTTTGTATCCTGAAACTTTACCAAATTCATCAGTCCTGATAATGTTTTATGGTAGAGTCTTTCAGATTTTCTCTGTATAGTATCATGTCATCTGCAAATACTGATAGTTTAACTTCTTCTTTACCAATATAATTATGCCTCTTATTTCTTTTTCTTACATGATTGCTATGGCTAGGACTTCCAGTACTATGTTGAATAAGGCATTAGCCTTGCATTAGTAAGACAAAAACCGCAGGAACTGAGTTGACATACGAGCAGCTCTAAAGGAAATATTCTTTAAAAAATGTTTACTAAATTTGCTTATATTATTTCAGTTTTAGAATTATATGAGTAAAAATTTATAGTATAGTTTTATATATGGTATATTTGTTATTGAAACAAGAAATTCACTGATATAGGTAATATTGTACATTTATTAGCACATTTTAATGATATGATAAAAGTTAGCTATAATTTGGAAAATTAATAACCTAACACTTACATTGTGTTAGGCACCATGTTAGAATTAGGCGCCAGGTTTCAGCCATGAAAAGGAAACAGGCCGACCCTAAAGGAAGTTATTATCTGAAAGAGTAGAAAAGCCACTCAACTATAACAGAGTTTGAATTCTAAGGACACAGTGTTATGATGTACAAAACACATGCACCTAATGCAGGTATTATAGATCAGAGAAGGCTTCTTCAACCTCAGAGTAGAGAAATAACTGGACCAATGGAAAGAACTGAGGTGGACATGGAAATTTCCCAGCAAAGAAAATGTAATGAGATGACCTAGAGGCAAGGAGCTGGACAGCAGGAAATGTTGTGGACAGCAGTGGGGGGGGAGAGGGGATGTGGTAAAAGTAAGGATAAAACGATGATGGAAGGATTGTATGCTCTGTTAAAGAGTTTGGGATTCTACCCAGAAGTCAGGTGCAAAGCAAAGAAACAGATCAGTTAGACTGAAAAGAGAAACTGGCCTTGAGGATATTGCAGAATATGAAAAGAGATACTGATGTCTTCTAAACACTTAAAAGTGGATATAAATATGATATAGTAAGACTAGCAGAATGTGGTAAGTGAAAAAATACAGAGATAAGGGAAAGGGAGAGGTCTAACAGCAAGATCTAAGATAATATTAAGTCCCTTAAATTGGGTAACCAGAGAGATAGTATTCACTAAGATAGAATTAGTAGAAAAATACCAAACCTGGAATGTAAGATATGAATTGAACTTTATGTATATTGCACTAAAAATGCCCAAATTATCCAAATGGAGGCATCCTATAGACAACTGGACATGCAGGTTTGAAGCAAAGAAGAAAGATCTGGTCCAGATAACTCTTTTATTATTTTTTTAAGATTTTATTTATTTATTTGACAGAGAGAGAGTGAGTACAAGTTAGGGGAGCTGCAGAGACAGAGGGAGAAGCAGACTCCCTGTTGAGCAGGGGAGCCCCATATGGGGCTTGATCCCAGGACCCTAGGATCATGACCTGAGCCAAAGGCAGATGCTTAACCGACTGAGCCATCCAGGCGCCCCTAAACAACTTTCAAATAAAGCTTCAGATATTTAGTATATGTGCTGCCAAAGCAAGAACAAGCTTCAGAGATATTTAAAGACGGACATAGAAGAGATATAATATTGTCTATATTGCCTGGCATGGTTAAATGTTCATTAGGGATATGAGGACACAATGACTTTGAAGATACAGGATGAAATCAAAATGCCTCCCAGGTGAAATAATTAACTTTAAGGGGGTGGGGGAATTTTTTTTTTCTTATGTAAAGAAGAAAATGATCGAGTCAATTTTTTCTTTTTTTTTTTTTTTTAAGTCCAGTGTATTGGTTTTCTATTGTTTTGTAAAAAATCACTATGCACTTAGTAGTTCACAACTACAAAAATTCTCATCTCTCAATTTTCAGGAGTCTGGACACTGGTTAACTGGGGCATCTCAGGGAGAACAGAGTGAAATCAAGGTGTTTGTTGGCTGGGGCTGTGTTCTCATCTTAGATACAGGGTCCTCTTCTAAACCCGCTGGTTCTTAGCATAATCTTATTCCTTGAAATTGTGAAACAGGTCCCTGCTCTACTGCTGGCTGTCAGCCAGGTGTTGTTTTAACACACCACTTTTTGTGCCTTTATTGTTGTCCTCTCTATAAATGGCAGTTGCTTCTTCAAGGCAAACAAGAAAATATTTGCTGCCTCAAATCTCTCTAATAATAGAAGGACCAGTCTCTTTTAATGGCTCATCTAATTAGATCAGGACCACCCAGGATAATTCCTTGTGATTAACTCAAAGTCAACTGATTTGAAACCCTAATTCCATCTGAAAATTCCCTTCACCTTTATAAAACAATATAACCTAATTGCAGGAATAACATCTAAGCTACTCACAGGTCCCAACCACACCCAAAAGGAAGCGATACTATAGAACAAGTAATCCAGGAGGAGGGAAGTCTGAGGGCTATCTCAGAATCCTGCATAACATACAACAAGAAAAAACACCCTAATTTTAAATATTTTCCTTTTTTTTTTTGAAGGGAGATTTGTTCACTACTCACTTAATATGAGGGTACTCATATCTAAATACATAAGTATGTACATTGTTTTATATCTAGCTTTTACGGAAGTAATTCTCAGTCTTAAAAGAACAAAAACTACAAAACAACTAAAAATTTACTATTTATTGAAAAAACAATATCATTGAGAACTACTGGGACCCTTCTAACCCAGAGTTAGGCTAAGAGTATAATTGTAGAGAGATCTCATTAGTCAACACAGAGGTCTAAATCATGGCCTTCAATAACCCTAAAAAAACGATAACAGAAAAATTAAGGCAATTAATGCAACTCTTTGATACAGCTTCTCCCACCTGTCTTTATCAAATCATCCTTGGGAACTTCTGCTTTGGAGTGACACTAACTGTTGACCCTCTTTGGTGCTGTACAGACTTACTGCTTAAGGTAGACTATCTCTCCCCATTCCCTCATAGGTATTTTCATAGGTACACTCAATTTTGGACTTCTCTCAGCACAGAAAAAGAAGTCTCCTGTAGGGGACTTTTTTCCCTTTGGATTCAGGATCTCTTTATGAAACGAGTAGAGACTAACCATGTGAGAATTAGGTGCCTGTTCATAATAGAACCTACTCTATCAGCCCTCAAAACACTGTTAGTACAAATGAATTCCCACTTACTTTATTCTTCTAGAATTGTACAGAATTAAACTGTAATAAAACTCAAATGGAAAAATTAAGAAATGATGAAACAAATGACCTTTTTTCATGTAATGTGCCCTGGAAATCGTAACACCTACCAAACAGCAATAACAAAACATAACACAGTATCTCCTTCTGCAAATTATAAGATAATTCGATTCTAGGACTGTTCAAACACAGTGCCATTATCAAATGCAGTGCCATTATCAATCTATGGTGTCTTCAGTGGCATGGAAAGCGGATGAGGCTGGAAATACAAGTATGTGCAATTAAGATATATTTGTCATACATGATCCATGAAAATAATGTAGGATAGATAAAAGAGGATAAAAATAGTACCTCCCACTAGTTATTATATCCCCATGTTATTATAGTCATTATGGTGGATACTCTATTTTAATTTTTTATTTAAATTCAATTTATTAATATATAGTGTACTATTAGTTTATAGGAGTAGAGCTACTGATTCATCAGTTGCATATAACCCCCAATGCTCATTACATCGACTGACTTCCTTAATGCCCATCACCTAGTTATCCCCTCCCCCACCCACTTCCTTCCCTGCCCCCCCACAACCCTCAGTTTGCTCCCTACAGTTAAGAGTCTCTTATAGTTTGCCTCCCTCTCTGATATCTTATTTTATTTTTCCTTCCCTTCCCCTATGTTCATTTGTTTTGTTTCTTAAATTCCACATATGAGTGAAATCATATGGTATTTGTCTTTCTCTGACTGATTGACTTCACTTAGCATAATACCCTCCAGTTTATGGTAAATACTTTAAACACATTATCTCAGACCTTCACAATGTACGTTCTTGTCTCAATTTCTACATTTTTACAACAGGGACAGAAAGTTAAGAAACTTATCCAGGGACACAGAAGGAGTAAGCAGCTGTAATGTGTCCCCAAGTTTAGCTGACTTCAAGGCCTGTGCGATTTCTCATATATCACATCGCCTCGGGTTGGAAGGAGTGCTAGTGAGGAGCCTGATGTCATATGTCTCCAGAGCACTGGAGTAGCACATGCTAAAATAACCTCAGACTCTTCTGGCTGCTCATGACCTCCTTTTTTAGAAAAGTACCACAAAACATAAATTTAGTATGCCCTATTGCCCTGAATATGATGAGATTATGTCCTATAAACTGGTTTATTTTCATAATAATATTTTTAATAAGACAGACTTTTTAAAAATAAATACTTTATCCATTAAACATTTTAATATCAGAGATTTCATAGCTAATTAAATTCTTGGATTTAGGGGGTGCCTGAGTGGCTCATTCGGTTATGCATCTGCCTTTAGATCAGGTCATGATCCCAGGGTCCTGGGATGGAGCCCCGCTTCTGACTCCCTGCTCAGTGGGAAGCCTGCTTCTCCCTCTCTCACTCCCCTTGCTTGTGTTCCCTCTCTCTCTGTGTCAAATAAATAAAATCTTTTAAAAAAAAAGTAGATTCTTGGATTTGGTAATTTCTTTTTTTTCTTTTTCTTTTTCTTTCTTTTTTTTTTTTTTAAGACCACAGTTAAATGATGCTTTAAATATATAAGTCACAATACCTTAGTTTCCCAGGCTTCTTCCTATGGTTTAGCTTGTACAAATCTGTACCATTTTCATTCTGGAAAAAAAAAATCATTATTTGAAGGGAAAAAAGAGACATTATGTCAGTAACATACATGTGAGTATTGGGAACAATTCTATAGCTTTTGTGTTATTATAGGGTGATATAATTGCTGTTTCCTCTAGTGTTTCTCTCCTTCCCCTTTGAGAAGCCAACATACAAGACTTCTGCCTGCATGTCCAGAGCCAGAAACTCATTAGGATTGCAGCCCTGCAAGGCAGTGCTGGGAACCAAACTGTGAAATTGTGATTCCTCGAGTGGAGTGTGGGAAGCCCTATGTACTGATAGTTTTCTAATGGATTGAACCACACAATCACAGCAAATAGAAAACCCCGAAGGCTGATTCTGTGTGTGTGTTTATTTTAGTGGTGTTCAAGAGAAAACTAATCAGAGGAAAATTTATGAAAACAAATGTTTGCTTGGCTAAGAGACGTCTGCTCTAATATTTGCTTTTCATTGATAGTTGACATGCATTTTGACTATCTTTTTAAATTTTTATTTTTCTAAAGAATTCCTTATGACAGAGAATATGAACAAAGAAACACTGGTGGAACTCGTCAGCTGAACTTTGCAAAATTTTATAATAAATCCGATCTTTGTTTGTTCCTTCCCTTGGACAGACTCGGGAATCAAATGGCCAAAATGATCAGCCCTTCTGTTTACTTAATTTTCCTGAAAAAATTATACCAGAAAACAAGATAAGTAGTTTAAAACCAATATAGCATCATTCTGTCTATTGAGCCTGCTTATCTACAAAGAGAATGGTGGAACTCAAGAACTATTTGATGTAAGCAGCAACTTGGATGAGTTAGTAGATAAAACTTCAACTTGCAACTTCAAAGAAATTTATCTAAAGCTATGATTGACTAAAACAAATAAATTCATATAAATTGGCTCCAACCTACTATTTTATATTTGTTCTTAGAGTATAAACTTGCATATAACAGTGAGTAAGGGACAGGGGGCTAGGTAGAGATAGACAGATAGGGGGTTATGTGATCAGGCTCACAGAAACCCCAAAAATGTGGAGGTGTGGGGAAACCAGAGATAAAGGGAACAAACCAGACCATGCTGCCCTAAGCCTGTGGAGTGGGTGTCTTTTTTTATGATAATCGCCTGTGACCAACAAGGAAATTAAGTAGACACTAAAAAGGAAGTAAGCCACTGACATTATTAACACTCGTCCTTGCTCTATGGTGATGATAGAGAGGTTAAAAGGCTTGAAGTTCTCGGGTTAGCGGTTAGCTCAGCATTCTGTGAAAGACCTACAGGCTCTCTCTCAGTGGCAACTCTTGAGAGCTTTTTCTTTACCTTCACTTAATAAACTTTCTATCACTTTACTCACTCTTCCTTTGTCCGTGAGATTCATTCTTGAACTCCATGAGACAAGAACCTAGCTCTCCGCTTCAGCAGAACTCTAAAGTGAAGAACAGGTCCTTAATTTTAAGTCAGACAATGGTATTTTAATTTGGTATAGACAATTAGGTGTTAAAAAAATTACCTAACTCAAAGGAACAAACATTAAATGCTCATGTGCTTTTAAGTGTGAAGAGTGACCAGAAGAGAGCTGCCAAGAATCTGAATCATTTCAGTCATTCCTTCCCCATTCTATTTCCCCTCTCTCTGCCATACATCTCTCCAGGTCAGAGTCTCTATAAATATCCCTCCTCCATTTTCTTATTCTTTGATCTTTTAGGCTCTAGAAAGGATTGAAGAGTTCCTCATGGTTTTTTTTACTAAGTCATAGGTCGATACAAAGAAGGTCATGTTTGTTTGTGGAGTAAAATTGGAATAAAAACATTATTTCTTACACATCGCTACTCCAAAAAGGTGACTGGTGAAAGGTACTCGGGTAACCTAAAACCTCCCCTCAGAATAAGGGATGCATATTTGAGGTTGAGCCTCCCCCGAGCATCAGTGGGCAGAAGAATTGTGAGTCTTCCATATAGGTACTTTTGCTGAGGTTGTAGGTGGTGGAGGGGCCTATTCCCCTGTACTCACTTACCAATGTTTAGGCCTCCATGTCCAATGCCAGTATTATGAGTGGGCCTTTATTTCTCAATGATACTCCATTAAAAAATAAATATCCTTAAAAATGGATATTAGTCAAAAGAAAGGATATGACAGGTAAAATAAGAGCTAACATTATATATCACTGAAAAACATATTTTAAAATATCATTAAATCGGGGGAGATTATTGCAAAAACAGAAACAAAACAATAATAATTTAAGTTATACATATTTATATATACACACATACCCAAATATCTGATATAGATTTATATATTATAAGTGTTACATCATAAATGTAAAGAGAGAAGCTATTTTAGAATGATGTGCAATCAATGCTGATAAAGGAACTATGTAAAAAGATTGGCAGACTACATTATATAAATCTATCTATTTATAATGATAATAAAAATGCTTTTATAAGAAGGGAAACAGATCCATACAAATATCATAGATCCATACAAATTTTATATATATTGAAAAAACAATATCTGTATTATAAAAGAAAGGTTTATGCAAATTGGTATGAAAAATATCTCTACAATGTAAAAAAAATATGAACAATTTAATCTAACATTAGTAAAATAAAATATCTATATAAAAATGCTCAATTCTCAGGACACCTGGGTGGCTTAGTAGGTTAAGCATTTACCTTCTGCTCAGATCATGACCCCAGGGTGCTTGGATGGAGCCCTGCATTGGACTCTGCTCTATAGGGGAGCCTACTTCTCCTTCTCTTTCTGCCCCTCCCCACCTCTGTACTCTCTCTTATGCTCTCTTCCTCTCAAATAAATACATAGAATTTTTTTATGACTTTTTTTTTTTTTTTTTTAATAAAGATTTTATTTATTTATTTGACAGAGAGAGATCACAGGTAGATAGAGAGGCAGGCAGAGAGAGAGAGGGAAGCAGGCTCCCTGCTGAGCAGAGAGCCCGATGCGGGACTCGATCCCAGGACCCCGAGATCATGACCTGAGTTGAAGGCAGTGGCTTAACCCACTGAGCCACCCAGGCGCCCTATGACTTTTTTTTTAAGATTTTATTTATTTATCTGACAGACAGAAATCACAAGTAGGCAGAGAGGCAGGCAGAGAGAGAGGAGAAAGCAGGCTCCCTGCTGAGCAGAGAGCCCGATATGGGACTCGATCCCAGGACCCTGGGATCATGACCTAAGCCGAAGGCAGAGGCTTTAACCCACTGAGCCACCCAGGCGCCCCAATACATAGAATTTTTAAAAACAAAAATGTTCAGTTCTGCTGGTTACCAAAAGAACACAATGAAATAAGAGTCATGTGCCTTATTAAACCAATAAAAAAGATGAAATTTGGTAATCAACCAGATTCTCCCATACAGAACTTATAAAAGATAATAAAACAGTCAGATTCTTCTGGAAAAATGATTTTTCAAGGTATTCCAAGACATATAAAATAATTGTACCCTTTAACCCAATTCTCTTTTGATAAGGAGATAAAAGAGGGAATATAAGAAGGAAAAAATGAGATAAAGATAATATGCATGAAAATATTCATTATAATAAAAATAAAGTCATTAAAATTATGAGGATCGTGCAAAATGAAAAATGCTTATTTATAACATTAAATGAAAAATAAATAATTGCTTCTGTCTACTAAATATAAAAATCAAGGCTAGATAAGAACTACATAGGGAAAAAAAGAATATTTAAGAGTTTGGTTAAATCTTTGACTGTAAGCCATTTTAATGCATTGTGTTTTAATCCAATCAATACTGCAATTTTATTTATTTGGCAAAAATAATTTATTCAAAGCAAAAATTCCTGGCAAGGAGTAACAAAATCCTTAGTGGTCCCCATTCTCTATCCTCTCATTTTCCATAAAAATTTTAGCTGGGCACAAGGCCACCTGAATAAAGGCAGCAGGTGCCAGTGCCCTGGGACATACCTAAGTCCTGGCCAATGTACCATGAGTCAGAACGCTATGTGGCAGCTTCCTGAATTCTACCATAACAGACTGCTGTCACATGGCCTTCCCCAACTTCCATGTTCCTTCATCCTGCTACGTTTATAGAAGCCAACTTAGACAAGATCCACAGTGTAGAGTTGACAAAGCAGTTGGAACTGGAAGGAGTCTGAATCCTTCAAGACTATGTAGAGCAGAGTCATATCTTCAGCCCTGGTTTTCCTTTCTCTATGAAAGTGAGCAATTAACCATCTTGTATAAACTTCTGTTAGTTTTCACTTTTTCTGTTCCTAAAAGCAAAATCTCAACTTACTAAATGCAAAGTGGTCAGCCCCAAAGCCAGCTAGTTGCAACATTTAAGTCATAATCACTTGAAAATAACTGAGAGCAAAGTAGTGACAACAATACGAGGGCAGTATGACACCAAGATTTCCAAAGTTGATCCTAGGGAGTTCACATTAGTTGACAAGATCCAGGCCTTCTTTATCAGGCATTCTCAGCTACGGTGATGAAAATGGTTCTTCAGGGATAAAATAAATAAATAAATAAAGTTGTTAGATATACAATGGCGTGTGGCTTTCCAACAGTACATAAAGGGACATATATATCTATGGTATTAACATTTCATGGTGATGGAACAAAGAGTCTAAAAAACACTCAGGGTGGGGGTGGAGGGGTGGGAGGCAGTGATCGTGGAAGAAAAAAGAAAGACTGAGGAGCGTTGCTGAATGTGAGTGTCCTCCCCTGCCTGTTCTAACAAGCAAATCCTACTTACTCTTTTGAATTCCATAGCTTCCTCAGTTAACAACTTGTCATATTGTTTGAATCATGTTATTTATTTTTTTTATCTCATCACTAGATTTTAAGAAGAGTTTAAGAAGATGAGGATTTGGGGGCACCTGGGTGGCTCAGTCGGTTAAGCATCTGCCTTCGGCTCAGGTCATGATCCCAGGGTCCTGGGATGGAGCCCCACATTGGGCTCTCTGCTCAGCAGGGAGTCTGCTTGTCCCTCTTCCTCTGTCACTCCCCATGCTTGTGTTCTCTCTGTCTCTCAAATAAATAAATAAAATCTTAAAAAAAAAGATTATGATTTTCAATTCTGCATTTATAACACATTGTTTGGCACACAACAACAGCACAAAAAATGTGAACAGCTGAATGAGCAACCCAGGGGCACTTTTCCTGTAAGTCTAATGCTCCAGTGATTCTCATTTAACAACAGACACAACTTGCCCTCTGCTTGAGTGGTGACAAATTAAGACAACCACTGAGAACACACAGCATTTCTCAAACAGTATGTTGAATAAGCTGGTGAAAGAATCCAGTTCGGCCACAGGAACACCCTCATTCCTACTTATTTTTACCAATTTTGGTTTTCCTGGTTTTTGTTTTCTTTTTTAAGGCTTTATCTTCTTCATATTCATTATTACATAGCCTTTTCTCTAGTAATCTCAAACATCAAGTTGATTTGAAATCTGCTGTTATTTTAACAACAGGGCAGAGTTTGATATTTGGAATTCATACAAACATTTCTGAAAAGGCCACAGCTAAATAGAATCTAAGCTTTTCCAGTTTACAGGAGATATCACAAACATTAATTATGAACTCAAGTCTTTTTACTAGTGGTTTATTCTACCAGTGTGACTCAACCATGCAGAATAATCCCACTTAAAAATAGTTACTGAACACGTCGTGCATGTGAAGTGTTGTGCAAGGCCTACAGGAGAGAGGAAAACAAAATAAAGCAAAGCCAGTTTTCAAAATTCTTACATTCTATTTGAGAAGCTGTCATGTGAGGTAATACAGCTTAAGTGTTATGCACAATATACATATAGATGTTTGAGAAAGCACATATAAAATTCATGCAAATAAAACCTCATGGATAGGTTGGCTTTTGAGATGTGCTTTGCAATTATAATAGGATTATAACAGAGGGAGATGGGGAGACAAGGCGTTGCAGACAGTGAACAGCATAGAATCACAAAAGGAAAGCAACAACAATAACGACATAATACTTTTCAAGAAGTACAAAAACTACATTTGATTTATATGCACATTAAATTTGAGACGCAAATTTAGGCACATGTAGCTAAGTGAAAGAAAAGAACAATTAGCAAAGTAGTTTGGAGCCATTCCTAAAGAATTTATTATGCTTTGACAAAAATCCACTATTAGTCAGTGGGTACCACTGGCAGTGAACCTTTAAGCATGTTTGTAAAGTAATATGCAAAGACTTTCAGAAGAAGGGAGACCAACAGTTCATTCTTGTAATGGTCTGGAAAGAGTTAATAAAAGAGATGAATTAGGACTAGAGGAAAGAAATGCAAAAATGGGGATGGATGAGAAAACTTTTCAAAGGAAAATTTGCGATTCTTGACAACTTTTTGAATTTCAGGGGGAAGGGGATAGTATATGAAAAGAAAAAATTATTCTTGGGCTTTGAGCCTGGGGATCTGGGAGAAAGATCTATCATTAACAGAAAAAGGAAAATAAGGAGGGTGGGTTGATTCAGGATGTTGAGGAGATAATGAGTTTTCAGGCTTGGACATATTAAACTCAATATACCGGCAAATGTCAAAATGAGCCTATATACCAGGCAGTTAGAAATGCAGTCCCCAGTAGTTGGGAAAAGGCTGAAAGTGCTACAAATGATCTAAAGTGGAGATGGTTATTGAAGTCATGGAAATATTTGGAAAAGCAAAGAGTATGGAATGTAAATTGAAAGAATCAAGGAAAGAAAGTTGGAGATTGATCATTTTGAGAGATAGGAGAAAAGAGCAAAAGTTCTCACAGGATATGTGGGGAAAACCAGACTAGCTACCAAGACAAGGAAAATCTGCCTTTCTAAAAAAGAAACAGTCAGCATGGCAAAGCTGCCAAAGGGTCAGGAAAGAGGATGCTACTTGATTACAGCTAAAATCAACTTTGGTAATCAAACACTCATTCCAATTGTTAAAGCTCTCTTACAACATGGTATCATCTGTTGTTCTCAGTATTGCCATGAAGTATTGGTAATGCAAAGTAAACATTAATGTTTTGTGGTACAAATATCAATACAACAATACTAACATGTTTCAATTTATTTGGTATTGTATCTGAAACAAAAATATCAGTTATACACATAGTAATATGTATTTTCTGTATATAACTTTAGAAAAGATAAATATTGGTAACTCAGTCTCTTTGAAGCCATTAACGAACCAGGAAGGGTTTTATTCATTGTTGTTACATGCATATATATGTTACATGCATAATTTACATACAATGTAAAGTAACCCACATAGAGTTACAAAAAAATATCAGCTGTGAATTTGCTTTATGAACATTAGAAAGTCATAAATTCTCTGGTTTCACTTCTTTTTTCTGTTATATATTGGAGGGGCTGAAGAAATATCTAAGGCATCCTATTGACTTGATATATATTCAATATATTCCTGAAATATCTTTTAACAAATTAAAAGAGTGAAGGCAGAAGATGAAGAGCAATAGGCTGAACTATAGGTCTCATATAAATACAAAAAGGGTGAAGTAAGCTCAAAACACTTCATTGGCTTCCATGCATGGGTTGCTCAGTCATTAAGTGTCTGCCTTTGGCTCAGGTCATGATCCCAAGGTCCTGGGATCAAGGCCCACATCGGGCTCCCTGCCCAGTAGGAAGCCTACTTCTCCCTCTCCCACTCCCGCTGTTGTGTTCCTTCGCTCTGTCAAATAAATAAATAGAATTAAAAAAAAAAAAAAAACTATTGGAGAGAGGTTCCAGATACATGATAAGAGGCAGAAAATACAACCATGGACATTCAGTCTTGCTCTTTTGCCCCAGAGAATGATGGACTGAAGTAGCAATATTGTTCTCAAAATAGTGTTATTTTAAGAAAAATTTTAGGCAAAAACTTAAATCTTCTACTGGGGAATATCCTGCAAATATTAACACAAGTTTATCAGAGCTCTGCCACTGTTAAAAATTAATACTTAATTATTTTTGAAAATAGATGCTCACACTCAGGTCCTTTAAGGAAAATCTCTCATTCCAAAGAGCCTGTGCTAGTTCATTACTCAGGTACTCAGAAGTCATGTGAATCTCTGCCAGAAAAATGGATGTTTGTCCAATCCCAGCACTATCACAAGCCATAGAAGACCTCAGTATCATGCATTTTAGAAATCTCTCCTCCTGCAGCAGATTATAAAACTCACTTTGAGCATATGTCAAAGATGGTTTCAAGGGAGAACTTTACCATCTATTCTCAAATATATTCACTAATATACAGAAAAAAAAAAAAAAACATTAAACCAAAGCTGGCTTTTTCCTTAGCTGTTTAATTCTTAATAGCAGAAGCAGATAAAAATGACTAATTATGCTAGTTCATCAGAATAAATAATAAATGAATCCATTGCTGGTTAACCTCATAGCTATTGTTAAATATAGTATTTGCTTCATTTATAGAAAAAAATTGAAATAGCTGATTGGCCTTAGTGAATTTTCTACCATTTGGTCAGCCAGTGGTACAGTTCATATAGGAAAGTGACATAAATGCCTTATTCTTCCCCCTTACATACCATTTCTCAAGATAAGTATTGATCCCTTACATCTCTACAAAAGTGACTAATTTTTATATCATTATAAACCTGTTAGGGAGAAGTTAGATATGAGCAGTGGAAGGAACACCCAGATGCACAGTTTCAAGTCCTTGAAGGGGAGTGATAGAGACATGAGGTAGAAACAAGGACTGTGACTAAATAAATAAATAAATAAATCTACATGTTGTAAGCTGGAGAGCTCAACATTCTGACTTTGTAGCTTCTACAACCTTACACCTGATAAATCAAGAGTCACAGGGGCAGAGCTTGCGTTGTCCTCTTCCACCTCTGCCCCAGGATAAACTCTACACTTATCAAAATACATTTGCTTTGCAGGAATAACCACACCCACAGAGAATGGCTGCCATGAGGACAGTGAGTAGAAACCTTGCAGGGTCAAACCCTCCCCGTCTCAACCCCTGGAAGGAGTTCCCCAAATGATTAGAAGCTGACTCCAATAGATACCATCCCCACTATAGCCCAGATCCTCTACACCCAAAGTGACACAATCGTATCCATAACCTACAACCTGCCAGCTGGTTCCATCTCGTGGAACCCGCCCATTCTCCCATTTTGACAGTGTACTTTCACTTTAATCAACTGCTCTGTGGTTGCTACTTTCCTTCTGGCTGTATTTATTGGAACACAGATCCCCAGGTAATCTTCTCATGCAGAATCCAGGGTTCCATTCACACAAAGTAAACTCTCTCACACTCCTAACAAACCTATGTATTTAAACATATTGATTTCAATACATTGTATTTGTTATAATTACTGGAGTTCAAATTGTCCTATAGAGTTGACCCTTGCAAAACATGTGTGCTGGGGTGCTGACGCCCTGTACAGTCAAAAATCTGCATATAAATTTGACTCCTCCAAAACTTAACTACTAATAGCTTACTAATGTTGATGAGAAGCCTCACCAACAACATAGTTGAAATATATATTTTGTATGTTATATGTTATATACTGTAGTCTTACAATAAAATAAGCTCTAGCTTTTCTCTTGAAAACCATCTTATTAAGAAAATCATAAGGAAGAGAAAAATGCATTTATAGTGTTGTACTGTAAAAAAAAATCCAGGTATGAGTGAACCATTTAAACCTGTGTTGTTCAAGGGTCAGCTGTATTAGCCAGTGGGAAACTCTTTAAGTTAATGCTTAATTCCTTTTGACGAAATCATAAAAAGTCTCTGATAGCTCCCTTGCCACCTAGTACAACAGATTTAATAAACTCATCTTTTACATTTCTCCATTTCTCTTGAAAGTTGTAAGGTATTTCAACACACAGTTTGATTATCAGAAATAATGCACTGATGCTGGCAATGTTGTCATTGTTCCCAGACCTTTTAAGTGGAGAGTATATATATATAAAATACACACACACACACACACACACTTACACCTTTAAACTTATTTGAAATAGCGTGTTATAACTTTGATCTGTTTTATAGGCATATCATTCTGGCATGCTTTTATATCATTCTCTTTGTATTTTGACATTTTTAATGGGATTAAGCCATACTTTTTTGTTGTTCATTTTTGTGACATTATTTTCCTGAACTTTCAGAAGGGACCTTGGTTCAAATGGTCCTTCTTCCAGCATTTGCAGGTAGTGTTAAAAAAAAAAAAAAAAATATATATATATATATATATATATATATATATATATATATGGTGCCTCACATTCTGAGATTTTCTAGTTCTATTTCCATGTCCCTCTTTTACACAGACATCCTTTTCTCTCTGTTGTTATTGTCCTTAACCCATTCAATACTGCTTTTATTTTTGGCAGTTTCTCCCTAATAAGGGATCCTCTCCTGGAAGGAAATTCTGGTTAATCAGTTTCAAGAGTGAAACTGATTATGAGGGCTTGCCAGCTCCAGCTTCTTAAACTTTACAGTGAGTACTTGTTGGCTCAATTGTGGGCTCCTATGCTCAGGTCCTTCAGTCATTCCATTGCTACCACATAACTTCTTCCAACGATGATGTTGTCGTCATTCATGTTTTGTGGCCATTGATTTGTTTCCACTGCTTACATTTTGAGGTTCAAAGGAATAGCTCGTGACCCAGTTTTGTTATAAACATTGAAAATGAGTTGAGTTTCTTTTCCAGTTGTCACTATGTTCCCAGGATTTCCCAGGACATGCTACTGTTAGAAACAGATATGAATACAACTCAAACTACAGATGTAGATATAGATGCAGAGTTGCAGGATTAGGTACAAGTACAGATATAGATTCAGACATAGTTATGCATAAATACGTACAGATAAAAATGACTAACAGAATAAGCTTTGAATATACATTATTGGGTTGTGGGATTGTGATTGATTTTTTTTTTAGTCACATAATAAAAACAAAAACCAAAGCTAGTACTTGCAAGTCTAGGAGAATTACTATCATCTGCCCAGCATCTCATTAGTATTTAAACCCCAGTCACATCAAGTTCAATTATCTCTTTCAGTTCAACTAGTACTTTTATCTTCTTTATGATAGAGAAAATGGTGCACTGTTCATTCTCCTCAACTCTTTGGTTTTGGACAACAGTTCCATGTTTAAGTGTCCCAGTTTCCTTGATACACGTTAAAATGCAACTTCCATTATTTCATTACAAACCTCTTTGTCTGAATACTGCTTATCATTTGCTTTACAAACATTCTTCAGCTTTCATTCTAATATCTAACATGAAATTTCAAAAGACTACTTTGGAGCTATAGAGTCAAAAATTTGATTCAGAATTCTTTTTTATTCCATTTTTCCCTAGAGTAATGGCCCTCATACTCATTTAATTATGAAGATTACAGAGTTAAAAGACAATGGCCAAGAAGGAAAATCAAGTGGGTAGTATTTCAAAGTATTATTGATTTTCATTTCTCTAAACAAAGAATTGCCTCTGGATAGTGACAATACCCTTGTTTACAGTTGTTGTAATGTTGACTCTATCTTGTGGGCATCAGCTCACCATTTGGCTAGTATCAGACTTTTGCATAATAATTTTGAGTCCTTATTATAGTATATTTAAACCTCTCATTAATTAAATTTGGCTATTGCTACTCTGAAAGAGCAGGTAAGAGAAGCAACAATAATCACTAAAATAACACACGCATTTCAAATCATTAAAAGAAAAATAAAATAAAATAAAATCATTAAAAGATAATCTGAAGTATAATAAAATTTAACAGTGTAGTTGAGCAAAAATTCATTGGAATTAGGCAGTGCCAAACCAGCAATAGTTAGGAGTGCTCCTCTGACAGGAGCAGAAAGAGAGACTTTTATAGAGAAGCAAAAGCAGCAAAGAAAAAAAAATAGTATTGGTTGACTACAGCTTAACCAGTTGCCTTATTTGGTTTGCCTTAGTTGTTTGTCATTGGTTATCCTTAAAACTTTTGATTTCTAACCTTGAGTTATTACAGGCTTAGAGTCTAGTTTGCTTATGTAAGCAACCGAGACATTAAAGCCACCTCAGCCTAATGACCCCCTTGTCTAATAAATTAAACCAGGTTTTCTCTCTTCTCCTGATCTTTTAGAGGGGTTTCTGAAACATGATTTCTCACGGAAAATGTCCTTTTTTCCTCTTCAGGTTTACTGCTTCCTCTGCTTTTCCTACAGTTTTTACCATGTAAAGTAACTGATGCATGAACATTTGGTTAAATATTTGTAGGGGGGTGTTCTAGAACTCTCACCTGGAGAGACAGCAAGTGTAATGCTGCTTTGCTCCCCAAGAAGTCATCTCTAAGCTACCTTATCTCAAGTCTATCAGGAATTCAAACAGTTAAGGAAAAGCCCCTCATGATCTTTTCCTGAAATTATATTCCAATGTGTCTGTTCCCCTCTCTGTAGCTAAAGTGGCTACACTTTAGCAAATTTGGCTTCTGGTTAATATAGTTGTTAGTGGCTGACAATGAACCTCACTGTACATCAAAAGATACTCCATTTTATTCTTTTACCCAGTGGAATGAAAAAAAAAAAATCTAAGATTATAAAGTAGCTTTTTAAGTGATTCCAATTACTTATAAATACAATTCACTCTTATAAATAACTTTGAAGGTTTATAGATAAGGTCAATCTCAATAATTGCCAAATGGCTTTAAAATATTGCAAATTTAATGTTTCTATAATGAGGTTTTAATTTACCCATTCATTTCTGACAATAAAATTTGAAACAAGATCTACTCATATAATGGAAGAAAACAAAAGTAATTATGCTTATATTTGTATAGTCATTCACAATTCTTTCATATACAGATTTCATTTGCTTTTTAATTCCATATTCTCTTTAATCAGTATTTATTCAGTGTGTATCATGTGTCAGGCACTAACTTTAGAATAATGGACTACGCTGAAGTATAACAGCCCTGCAAAACCAGTGGTGAAGAAGGCCACTCTCTAAAATAAAAGGAAACAATCTCAGAAAGATTAAGCAGTTGGCCAAACTCACTGATAGTTCAATTAATAATAGAACTGAAACTAGTTTCCACTTTGTGAGACTATGATTTCCTATCAACTACTAACACTCCTATTGGATCATGTACTCTAATAAGATGACTATATATTTTTATTTTTTCTGATCCATAATAAAATAAAAAAATAACACTTCTGGCTATGGAAAAATTTGCTTTCACTTGAAACCAAATTTCCATGCAGATATGTGTCCCTGGCATAAAAACATTTTTAAGCACAATCAAATGAACACAAATTCCCAATTCCAAATTGTCAAGCTTCAATCTCTGCTGTGTTTGGGTGCTCTGGGATAAAAGGAGTTGAAGGAAGAGAGACCTTTATCCGCGAACTGAATTTATTAATCCCAAACTGTTTCCGTGCTCATTACCTATTCAGTGACTCACTAGCCTATCAGTCTACTGTAGAAATAAAAGCTGCATTTACTTTTCTTTCTTTAATCTCTTCGTTCTTAATTGCCATATTGACAAAAAAGAAACAGTTGTTTACCTTCCAAAATCTCTGGAGCACCAGCCAAATTAATCCTTTTAAGCAGTGTTTCTTCAGCTCTGGAAACAAGTAGCATGCAAAGTAGCAAGAGGCTCCCTTACGCTGCAACAAACACAAGATGCCTAGACATTAACCTTGACTGGGAGAGCCCTGCAGGTGTTTGTTTCCTACTGTGGAAACAGCACTGAGGTTCTGAGGAGAGGGTAGAGATAACTAGAGCTGGATTAAGGAGAAGGCCAGTTGAGCAATTCCCTGGGGTGTCAGTCTTCAAGGGAATGCTTGATAAACACAACTGATTTCCTTCTTTCTTTGATAACAAAATCCTAACTTTGTTCCTAACAGCTATCTATCTAATCTGAGCGATGAATCATGATGTCTGAACCAATTTAGCATCTCATTCCCTTTGGAAGATACTTTCATATCTAGCCTCTTTTACAGCTACAGGTGACAATTTGACTCAATTCTGTAAAATAGTATAAGTGAAATAAAATGTTGGAATAGTGTGGGCTAGTACCACTCCTGCCTCCTTCTTGTTTTGGTCACTATTGTGATGCTGTGCCCAAAGACAAAAGGTGGGGAGAAAGACATTCCAGAAGAAGTGATACCTAAATGTTAAGTAGAAACTGATGTGGGAAACAAAGGCAAAATAAAATTGCCTTTTACTACTCACAGCCCATTCAAAAGTCCTTAAAACAGGGAGAGTGACATTCCTCTAGGACTCAGCTGCCTCAATGTTAATACTTTGCTAACAGCAAAAGATAATCTTAGCGAAACCTCAGGATCCTGTAAGTCTACTTAACCATATAAAAATTCCTTTGTAGACTTCCTTCATCTCTACTCCCCAAGATACATGTTGGCAATCAGCCCCCAACCGTACGACCTACCTATATACATCTGAAGGATCTCATGACCAAGGTTTTATTAGATGGTAATAAATGATCTTCACCCAACAATTCCTAGCCCCCTCCAGGTCCTGGAAACGTTGCTTCCAAAATCCCTTAGAGACTTAACACTATCCCTAGCCTCGTCCCAATTTGAAAGTATATAATCGGTCACCACTCAAGTACAGCTATTCTTCCTAAGGATCCTGTCCCCGTGCTTTAATAAAACCACCTTTTTGCACCAAAGATGTGTAAGGGCCTATTTAGCCAGAGCAGCTCCATCCTGTCCCTGCCCCCCTTCGGGGAACTTACTTAAAAACAAGTCCTGGAAACCAGTCTCAGGTAACAAAGCCCAAATACAAGGGTGGGTCAGGCCAGGTGGAGGAATCCAATTGGTGGGGGCGCATACTGTCTCCCTAGCTACCAAGGAGCGTGGGCCCCACCCTTGGGTGCCCTTTGGGCGCCAATTCTGACCAAGGTGATAGGCTAGTTCAAATATCTACTATAGGGTAAATTGTAATTCAATTGGTCACTTATGTGTGACCTAGCAGGACTGTGCAGCTTTCTCTGTGTGTTGCAATCTCATTGGTCACCTGTGCATGGCCAGGCCCAATCACATGGCCTTTGCCTTTAAAAGCTAGTCTGCAAAGAAGAGAGGTGTCGTCTCTTTGCAAGAGATGTCCCTCACCAATCAGTTTGATTCTTGACGCTTGGCGCGAAATAAGGCTTTGCTTGACCTTCGCTTTGTATCAGTGTCGCTCCTTTGACCATGGACCCATTACTGGGGGACCCAACATATGTCTCAAGAATTCTTTCTTGGCCATTGGCTTCAAACCCTAACATCTTTCCTGTATCAGAAACTATCAGGTAAACAGGGTGAGGAATAGGTCTCCAGGAAGAAAGAATACTCTATAAATGCCAAGAGATAAGAAACAGCATGCAATCTTGAAGAATGTATAAGAAATTTAGTACAACCAAATTATAAAACATGAGGATGGGAATGATAAGAAATAAACTGGAGAGACAAACAATGATCAGATCATGAAGGACATTGTAAGCTACTCTAAGGAGGTACAATTTTACTAAAAACAAATGGGGGCTTTTGAAAGCTTTTAATCAGAGAAGTGACAGGATTAGAATAAATCATAGAAGGGAAATGCATGGGACTTTATTAGGGGCTAGGGAAAACATAAAAGATTACTGTTTGGCTTTTAAGATTTTATTTATTTATTTATTGACAGAGAGAGAGATGTGGGGGAGACAGAGCACAAACAAGGGGAGAAGCAGAGGAGGGAGAAACAGGCTGCTAGTTGAACAGACAGCCCCGTGCAGGGCTGGATCCCAGGACCCTGGGATCATGATCTGAGGTGAAGGCAGACCTTTAATTGACTGAGCCACCCAGAAACCCCCAAAATTACTGTTCTAATAGTTTTAATGAGTGATAACAAGGGCCAATAAAGGTAGTGAAAGTGGTACTAGAGATAATTGGGAAAATGTACGAAGATTCTGGAGGTAGAATAAATAGGAGACTATTAGTGAATGAATCTTGGAGAAAGGTCAGAAATTAGAGTTACCTCCCAGTTTCTGGTTCTGGCAGCTATCCAGATAAAAGTGATGTCAACCATTAAAGAATGAAAAACAGAAGGATGACCAAGTTCAAGGGGAATCTGACACTTTTGTGAGGTCTCTAATGAGAGACAGAGTCTGAGCCTCGGGAGTGAGATCAGAATGCACACAGCATGGAGGCCAGAAGAAGTTACGTGGATTTTTAGACAGGGTGAATTCTGGTGTGACTGAGGCAAATTGTGGGGAAATTCTGAAATAGCCCATCATTTAAGGCAGCAGATCTCAATCAAACTTTACTGTGCATAAAGTACACTCAGAACCTGTAAGGCAGATTCTCAGGCTCCCCCACTAGGAGATTTCTCTTTAGAAATCCAGAACGGGAGTCAAAAAAGCTGCATTTGTAGTAGGAATCCTATGATTGATTATTATACATGCAGATGAACAAAAATAGTAATTGAAGGGGAAAATGACGTGAAAGAACTTAGTGATAGGAAGAAAATCAAGAGTACTATGCTGTAAGAAAGAAGTGAAGACATTATAGAAAGTAGAGATAATCAGTGGTACCAAAGTTAGGAGGAAAAGTAATGCTGAATTTTACTTTAGTACTTTAAGACTGGAAATATCCTCAAAAGCAATGGAAGAAGTCACAAAATAGAGGAAGAGTTAGATGTTTTCTTATTTGTTTGTTTTTGTTTTTGTTTTGCTTTGTTTTTATATTTAGTTGGAATTCACTGGCTACTATTAAATATTTAAATCCACTTTTTCAAATATCCTACATAGAAATTTTTCCTTGTAAACTGCATTTTAACTTCTTTTGAAAATACTTCAAAATTATTTTCCTTTTAATTTCAAAAATAAGTTATAAATATCAAAACTAAAAGACAGTGAAGGGTGTGAAAATGTCACCCCAAAATATACCTCTTTGACACAAGGATTATTTTGAACTGATTATTTTAAAAAACAGCAGACACAAGAGAAGCTCTGAAAATACAATAGAAGTTACCATTTTGTAAGGGAAATTTACATTTATAAAGAAGGTCCCCACTGTGTAAGAATGTACCAAAAAGAAAAGGATGACTGACTAGTCATGGAGAAGGAATCAACTTAAATACGAATAACAAACCTTACCATACTTTTCCTGGTTACATCCCTATAACTGGCTTTCCTCACACTCTTCTCTTGTTGTCTTTAGCTGAAGATGGTATTTAAGCCTAAATTTGAAGACACATCTAAGCATTAGTCATTTTTCCCTGGCTATCCCCTAAGTACACATGAGGCATATATACTAATAGTGAAGGATACACTAAAGAAAGGCAGGCAGGGACAAGGGGCCATACCCTAAGAGGAAACTGCTCGTAAAAGGATTTTACACCCCTTGAACTACTACCTGATAGGTAGAAGGGCATGGACAAAAACCTAATCAGGTGACAGACCCATGAAGGGTTAATCAGATAAAAACAACCCACGCCGGGGCACCTGGGTGGCTCAGTGGGTTAAGCCGCTGCTTTTGGCTCAGGTCATGATCTCAGGGTCCTGGGATCGAGTCCCGCATTGGGCTCTCTGCTTGGCGGGGAGCCTGCTTCCTCCTCTCTCTCTCTGCCTGCCTCTCCATCTACTTGTGGTTTCTCTCTGTCAAATAAATACATAAAATCTTAAAAAAAAAAAAAAAAAGAGAAAAACAACCCACGCCAAAGACCCCATAAAAAACCCTAGACTTAGAAACGCCGGTAACAACCTTCTTGGGTCCCCTCCCTCTTTGGGACCTCTGTAGTATTGCTTAATAAAGGTTGCTTTGCTGCCCACCACTCTTGTTCTGATCTACCCCTTCATTCTTTAAAGTGGCATGACCAAGAACCAGGGCACCAAAGGAAAAGAAATCCTGCAACGCTAATTCACTTGTTGTTTTTTTTTTTCTTTTTCCTCTTGTCAATCTGTCTTTTGTTATAGGGGTCCCAACTGACAACTTAGAAGGGTAGAGGGAAAACTATTTTTTTCCTTCCTTATAGAACATAGGATTAATATTTCAGATAAATAAAAGAAAATTACCTATTCCATTACCAAGAAAAGGACATATAATTGACATAAGAACATACAAGTTGGTTATTCAAGGAGTTTTAATAGATAGCATACATTAAATTTGGCTTCTGATTATAAAACAAAGATATTATTCTTGTTATTAAGGGGGGAAAAAATCCAAGGTCATATCAGAATCACAAAATCCTCCATATTCATGCATTAAGATCAAGTTGCATATTAAATAAGAGAAAAAATAGGAAAATATTATGAAATTTCTGCTTAGAAATTAAGAAAATGTATACAGTATCACTGAACAAATTTTTAAGAAACCAGACTTTCTGGTGTTTTTCTAATGGCTTATAAAGCAAAAATATCAGGCTTCTGGGTGGCACAGTCGGTTAAGCATTTGCCTTCAGTTCAGGTCATGATCCCAGGGTCCTGAGATCCAGCCCTGCATTGGGCTCCCTGCTCTGTGGGCAATCTGCTTCTCCCTCTCCTCTGCTTGCTGCTCCCCCTGCTTGCACACACACGAGCTCACTTACTCTCGCTCTCTCTCTCTCTGTCAAATAGATACATAAAACCTTAAAAAATATATATAGTGAAAAAATCTGATTAATGATGCATGAAAAAAGTTACAGAATGGAGCTGTAAAGTGTAGATCATTTCTTTTGGAGATTATTTAATTGAAATGAAGTATACATAGCTGCTAAATTCATGACTGAAAACTGAAAGGTAGAAGTGAAATTATACGATCTTCCTTTATCTAAGTTAGCCAAGTAGTAATAGCCTCTAAAATAGTCTCAACTTAGGGAAAAAAGGAAGGAAGGGAGGGAGAAAGAAGGAAATACGGAAGGGGGGAATAGAGGAACTATTCAGTTAGACTATCATGTAGTCTGAAAGCTTTGCAATTGCTTTGTTCCATCACAAAAATCCAATTTCTAAGTTCATAGACACAATTGTCTTTGAAAACCATCTTGTCAATTATCTTTCTATTTCACAGTATAGCTGAGCCAATTTTGTAACCAAAACTGTTCTTCCTCATTATTTTACCATGCTGTATAAGTTCCAGTAAGAAACAGATCTGAATGTCATTCAATCTGATGATCAACTTGAGTACATTGTTCTTACATTCTACTTATGATTAGTATTGTGGTCATTCCTGAGCCTATCTTATAACAAATGCTTTACCCCATGGGCAACTTTTCTTTGAATGTGAGCCCACCAGAAACTTCCATAGTTTGGATGGGAAAAAGTGGCAAGTTACCATGACTTGAAATCCCTTGTATCATGACTCCAACATAACAGGGTCGTTCAGATCAGAATGACATTACAACAGCAATTGTTCTGGTCTCTCCCTTGTCACAGTCATTATCTTTGGCCATTTTATTTGAATGCATCATTTAGTTTGACAGCAAATTGTATGAGAGAATAAAAGGGACCTTGGGGGAGGGGTGTAAAAACATCCCTAAGTAAAACTGATTTAACATCAAATAATTTCAAGGTTAACTCTGCACACCAAGTTGCTCTCTCCTCTACTAAGAAGAATGCTGGCATAGCTAAATAGTTAAATAGCTGGCTGGGCTATTTAACCTTGAGGTTTAGAGAAAAAAAGAGCCAGCTGGTGAAGCCTTTAAGGATCTATGTATAGAAAACTTAACAATTATTAAGAAAAAAAGAGAGAGAGAGAAAACTAAGTCATTTAAAAAAATGTATTTCAAATGTATGAAGTAGGGTTAAGTAGTGGTTGGGAGTTTTAACTTATTCCCAATTTAAAAGTATAGATTTTGAAGTTACACAGACTTGTGAATTGTTTTTAGGGAATAAATAAAATAAAAAGACTCTACATAAACTGAAAATACATAATAAATAGGGAACATTTATTAATGGTATTACTGTAATGTAATTAGTAAGAGAAATTATAACCCCTAATCAACAATAATGTTTAAGTTCAAGATGAAGTTTAATGACTGGTGATTACTTCCATATTCCTTTCCACTTGGCTTATAGATCCATGTGTGTCTTTAATCAAAATCAATTCTTATCCATTTCCATTGCTTCTCCTTTAAAATCAGAGTAACATGAATTTTAAAAACAAACAAGACGCTTCCATTGTCTTGTGAAGAGTAAGAGAGGAGAGCCAGGAATGACACAGGACATAAATAATACAACCTGAATGAAGTTGGTACCTCAGTAAGCAAGAAAATGGGGCTACCAACAGACCTGGGAGTATGAAGATAATAGAAAACAAAACAAGGGTGCCTGGGTGGCTCAGTTGGTTAAGTGATTGCCTTGGGCTCAGGTCATGATCCCGGAGTCCTGGGATCAAGTCCTGTATCAGGCTCCCTGCTCCATGGGGAGTCTGCTCCCTCTGACCTTTTCCCCTCTCATGCTCTCTCTCACTGTCTTTCTCTCAAATAAATAAATAATAAATAAATAAAATCTTTTTTTTTTTAAGATTTTATTTATTTGACAGACAGAGATCACAAGTAGGCAGAGAGGCAGACATAGAGAGAGGAGGAAGCAGGCTCCCTCCAGAGCAGAGAGCCCGATGCGGGGCTCAATCCCAGGACGCCGGGATCGCGACCTGAGCCGAAGGCAGAGGCCCCAACCCACTGAGCTACCCAGGTGACCCAAATAAATAAAATCTTAAAAAAAAAAAACCAAAAAAACGATTTCACAGTTTTTTCCAATGGTTTCATAAACTTAGGTTCTAATAAAATATTTATATGTCAGATACTTGTTGCAGAGTACCATTGCACGAGGTGTAAGTAAATCTGCATTGAGACTATTGAGGGCCTAGACACCACCCTCTGAGATACATCATGACTAAAGATGTGGAAGAATTGGCATCACCCAGAACTTCTTGTTAATCCTGATTTTTTTCTCAATTAAATACATTAAAATAAATAAATTAAATAAATTCAAAATTCAGTGGTCTTTTGGGGGTTAATTCAATCCCTTTCACATTATAACTCTGTTCTTCAGATTCTTTCTCCTTAGGCTACCTTCCAAAATGGCATACTGCTAGAATGGGCAAAGCTGATCTGTAAATGGCCAGACAGTATATCTGAGGCTGTACTGGCCATATAGTCACTATTGCAACTATTCAGCTCCATCAGGAGGAAAGTAACCATAGTCAAGATGTAAATGAGTATGGCTGTGTTCCAATAAAGCTTTGTTCATGAATGCTTTATATGAAATTTCATCTTCACATATCATTCAAGGGCTGGTATAAAATAATTTGGGTTTTTTTTCAACCATTTAAAAATGTAAAAGCCATTCTCAGCCTATAGGACATACAAAAACAGGCAGCAAGTGATAGTGGTCCATGGACTACAATGTGCTGACCGCAGGTGTGTTGTATACTATTGGGGACACTTTAAGTGACCTTGGGCACTGGGACAGGGAGGTTCCTAGCCTCAAACTAATCTTGGGGTGTGTTAGCTGGTGACCACTAAGAGTTTGCCTATTTGTTAGTTGGCTGTACTCTTGTGATCTTAAATTTCTCAGCTTGGTTGGACCTCTTAACCCTCCAAGTTGATATTGCTTCCCCCCTCTCCCTCATTCTGCAAACCTCTCAGAGCTGGTGCCACATCTGTCTTATCCCTGGCCCCAGGTTGCTCTCACAACACTAAGTTCTTTTGTAGTCTTTACAAAAGACAGTGTCCATACATTCTGAAACCAAAAGAAGCATGTACAAGTCAATGGTATCCTCTCCACCAAACTGAAACACTCATTCTTCTGACTGTGCTGTACTGCTGCATATTGGCCAGAGCAGCCCTGGAACATTAGCTTCCTAAAGAATGACCAAATGCTGAGCAAGTCTACACCCTGTCTGCCCTTAGGTTTCTTGTTTACACATGCAGCAAGATGCCTCTCCATTCTGTGTGGCGCTTAGAAGCATTGGAAGGTAGATTAAAATTCCATTATTTTTGTCTCCAACATCATATTCTCCTTCTTTCAGAGAGAGTATTATCCTCTGCTTCCCTTATAGTAGGCAGCCTGCAGAGGAAAATCAGTTTATTAATAAGGAAATTAATTTAGGAAGTATTGAATATATTTTGCCCTTAATATGTAGGTTTTCATGGATAGAAATGAAGATGTTAAAAATTTTAGCAAAAGAGAACATGATAAGTAAAAAAAAAAAAAAAAAAAAAGGCCAACAGAAGATTGTCTACAAAGACACAGCTTTCATTCAAAAGCAAAATGCTTATTTTATGATTTGGTCCAAAAACCATTCTAGGATAAAGGACCTATTTATAATGAGGCAAAATAACCTTCATGTTAATTGCTAACAGAGCTTTTTCCAGATAGCATTGTGCTCAGAGAGTATATTTACTAGGAGAAAAGTAATACTTTATCATATGCAAACTTGTGTTACAGAAGCATTTTTAATAGTAGGTTTTGTGATGAATAGAATAGAACCCATGTTGAAACATTTTGTTAGTCAAATAGTTTTGTTTTACTTTTTAATGTGGCCATGAATTAATATAACTAAGAAGGATTCTGGTGATGGTTTGGTAAATACTCATTATTTACTAAATAATTATTCAACAAACATTTATTGAGTACTTGCTATATGCCAAGGACTATTGTAGAGCCAGATATCATGTAGTGAATAAAATACTGCAAGCAGGAGACAGATAATAAACAAGACAAATAAGTAAAATATATGTGAATAAATGATGTTTTCTAAGAAGGAATTCTAAAACAGAGAAAACCCTATGAAATGTGAAGTTAAACATTAAAATTTTAGATCAAGTGGCCAGTAAAATCTTATTAAAAGATTATTTTTGAATAAAAATATGAAGTGAGGTAGCTAACCATGTCAATGTAATGGGAAAAATATTCCAAACTGTGAGTATACTAGGTGCAGAGGACTTCTTGGAAGTTTGTCTGATACGTGTGAGAAAGTACAAGAAAGCCAGAGTTACTGAAATCCTAAGAGGAAGAATTGAAGGATGAGAGGTTGTGTGGAGCCAGATCACATGGAAAGAGTTAAAAGTGAAGCTTTTGAGTTTTACTCTGAATTAGAAAGCCACAGAAAAAATTGGTACAAAGGAGTGACCAAGTCTGAAGATAATTTAATAGGATCATTCTGACCACTGTGTTGATAAATAGTCTACAGGAGTACAAGATTGCCCAAAAGAGGCCAGCTGGGAAGCTGATACAATAATCCAGGCAAGGGAAGATGGTGGCTTGAATAGCAGTATATATGATGAGAACATTCAGATTCTGGATATATTTGAAGGTAGAACCAAACAGATTTCCCTGTGGACTTGGCAAAGAGGTTCAAGAGAAAAGTAGTAGTCAGGCATGTCACCAAGTACTCTGGTTTGAGAAGCTGGGAATAGAAAATTGTCAGTGAGACAGCAGCAAAATACTAGAGGAGTTGGCTTGGGGGAATAGATCAGGAGCTCAGTCTTAGATTAAGTTTTAGCAGCCTATTATACATATAGATGCAAAATTAAGGGGGCATTTGGAGCTAAGGAAAGAAACATGAGCCAGATATATAAATGTATGAGTCATCAGTACACAGGTAGAATTTATAGCCTGGAGACTGCATAAGCTTGAGAGGAGAAACCAGCAGAAGAAACTGAGTTGAAATGAACAAAAAGGTAGAAAGAAGGCTGGATGAGTCAAGTATGTGGGAAAGTAAGTGAAGACAGTACTTCAAAAGTAGAGCTATATCATATAGAGACTGGAGATCCATGTGCCCAAGTTGTTAGGACATTCTGGTTTGCTTCTCTTTTGTGCTGTCTTTGAATTAGTGATGTCGAACTGTAGCTGTTTGTTATCTAATGACCCACTGAATGAGAAAATGTATCTGAACACGTGCCTTGAAAATAGAGGGTGAAGGAGTTGGTTAACCAAGTAAATTAGCTAGGATGTTTTGGATTAAGCCATTCAATACTTCTGAACAAATACTAGGTTACTACTATTTTCAAGATGTCTGGAAGTTAGAAAGATGAAAAGATGTACCAGTATCGCTTGGGAATCCACGTTCTAATAGAATTTATTAGAGCTGACACACAAATAACATAAATACTAAATGTAATCAGTATGAATCTTAATCTACAAAACTCAGGTGGACAGGAACTGTAAATTTGCTTATTTTTCAATACCTTAACTTAATTTTTTATTTTGGTCTCCATTTGATCGGGTGATGAAAATAAAGTCTTAAACAACTCAAGCCATTTCCTTTATTCCAGGGGTTTTGCCATAAATCTAGTATTGTAAATTATGTAAATGCTTTGGTATCAAGGGATGAAGGGGATGGTATTGGTCTTTACTCAGGAGCTCTTCCTGTCTGCACTCTCTGAGACGACCGCATTCCCTTCCAATCCTCAGTCGCTGATGAAGGCAGGATGCCTCTGCATTTTCTCATCCTCCCTCCTTTAGCAGTTCTCCAGGTCTGGCTCTCTTTCTATTTCATGTGCAGTTTCCAAAAAGCACAGGAAGCCACCAAGTGCTCTCCCTCAAAGCTGAAATGTGAGAAATTCTGTGAGACTGCTCCAGGCTCTCTCATCGTAGACATGCTACCCTAGGCTGACTTTTGTTTCCATGTGATTCTGGGAACAAGGTGGATCTCTGGATCATGGGACTTGTTTGGTTACTCACAGAGAAAGAGGAAATAGATCTTGGCTCTGTCTATGTCTCCCTATTTTTCAAGCAAGAGTAGAGAGTCAGAACACAGGGCCCCACCATTCATAAACTTTCTTGCTTATCCTCTGATTAAAAAGAAGGGTGTTAGTGAAGCTTTTAAATACTCTTCTTTAGTGTTTTCCCTGCAGGACTGAGGCCTAATATCCCCAGTTATTGGGTATTATAAAGAGTTGCCATAATCCACTAGCAGAAATTATACTATAGGTGAGAAGAATTTAGTTAAAACTACCTCTAAAGTTGGTACTTTACCAACTTAACGTTTGCATTTCTTAGCTATTTTCCCTTTCACCAAAATAAAAGACTACAGTAGCTGAAAATTAAACTGGATTAAAGTAGCAAAAATAGTATACTTTGAAAATCCATTTTATTTATAGGAAAATGTTTTCTGAGGGGGCACATTGATCTTTATTCTGTTTTACATGTCTAAAAATTATCCAATTCTGGGATTAAGGAATTTAAAAATTCTTTGATTCTAATTAATCAGAACACTTTCTTTCACTTAGTTCTGGAAACCCATAAAAAGTTATTAGCTGTCAGCAGCTTCAATGCCAGTTCATTAGAAGCCTTTACTTGGTGCCTGCTGATAGTTATTGTGAAGGCTGAAAGGTTAACAAGAATGGGCTGCTACCAACCTCCTTGCCAGGTGTTTTTCCCTGCAGTTAATGGACCTGAGCCAATTGAAATTATCACTCTAGAACTAGTCACAGACACTCTTAATCTTTGCATAGAAACATTGATGGTGGAGGGGTGGGGGGAGTGTGGAATTTTTATTTTGCTTTTCACCATCATCACATTTGGAACAATTAAAATAAAGTATAGTTAATCTTCTATTTGTAAATGAAGGCCTGACAAATCCAAAAAGAAAGAGACCTTTTAAAATAATATGCATGTATAACATGTTCCATTAAAATAATAATAGTCCCTTCAATGAAACAATGTCTTATAAAACCTATCACACTTTTTTGGAGTCATGGTAGTTAAGGACAACATAGGTATTAACATGTCTAAGTTTTTTTTTTTTTTTTTTTAATTACTGGGTTTATAAATCTGAACAGTTGTAATGAAATAACAAGAATCAACCAGATGGAAATGAAGCCAGTCACTGTGGGAATCTGAGACATGCATGCTGTTTGGGGGGACTGAATATGTACTTATCCAATCCAAAATAGAGCAGATGGCAAAGCAAACAGGTAAGCACTTGCTTTCTCTTTCAGATATCGTGCCTCACTGAATATCTCCATTTATTTGGGGAACTTAAGAACATCTGTAAAAAATCAGATGAAAGACAAACAGAGGTGACTGAGAAAGACTTGAATGAGTGCAGAATTTTAGAGTTTTCACACTGTCACATGAAGAAAGAAAGAATCTCCTCCTCTGCCAATCTTTAGGAATCATGGAGAATTTGAGGTAGCAGGATTTGAAGTTAAATACTTAGCTGAAGAAAATACAAGAGGAGAAAATGCTATTATTGTATGAAATCCAAAATTAAACAAGTGGGAACAAGAGAAGAATGGAACTGAACTGCATATAATAGAAGTGAAAATTGCTCATGCCCACCCCCCACATCATTGTGTTCATCTGGTGCCAAGATCTTGGTTTCTAAATACCATTCTCCACAAAAAGCAACCAGAGTTCCTTGGAGAAATGGCTGAGGCAAGGAAAATCACTGGTGAAACTAAATGTTCTTATAGTGTCAGAAAGCAAGCAAGTACTCAATGATTAACAGGGACATAACAAAAAACCATAGTGAATAGCTTCAAAGATCCAACTGGCCAAATTTGGGACAAATGGAACATTTATTTTTTAAGGAAATAAATTATAACATTGCATTTAAAAAAAAAAAAAGAGTCAAGTGATGCCTGGATGGCTAAGTTCATTAAGCAACCAACTTTTGATCTCAGTTCAGATCTCGACCTTGGGGTCATGAGTTCAAGCCCTACATTGTGCTCCACGCAGAGCATGGAGCCTACTTAAAATTTAAAAGATTTTTAAAAAATGTATGGGGAAGGGAGAGAAAAAAAAAACCCTTTAACAAAAGAAGGCTAGTTATTTTATATAGAAGAAATGATAAAATAAGAAAATCATCAATTTGCAAACAACAGTATAAAAATCGATTTATGTAAGAATTACAAAATGATGCCAAAAACCATGGGATGAGAGGATCCCTGCATTTTCAAAGTTTCACCTAACATATTATGTATTGATTACAAAGGGGAATAAAGTTATTTTTACACTAGTGAAAGCATCTTAACAAGGGATTAGAGTAAGCATCACTAGTAATTGGCCAAATTAACATTATGTATTTTCTAATAAGATACAATGGAAAATACACAATACCACCTATGGGTATGTGCAAAAAAAAAAAAAACTAATCTGAAACTAGTCATGAGAAAACAAGTTACGACTATAGAATATTTCACAAAACAATTGCCCTGGATTTGACAAACCTGTCAAGACTGTCCAAGAAAAAAAAAAAGTAAAATAAAAACAGGGAAAAGAAAAGAAAAGGCAAAGGAATGGCTATAGATTAAGGGAGACTAAGGAGTCAAGACAACTAAATGTTAACTGAGATCCTTCATTAGATGTAAACAAACAAACAAATAATGAAAGTCATATTCACACAGTTAAAAGAAATACACATGGCTGGAACAAATGGAGAAATTTGAATGAAACTGTGTATTAGATATTATAATTGTGCTAATATGTAATTTTCTAGACATAAAAGTGATATTGTGTTCATATAAAAACAAATTCTTGTTCTTATGAAATTATGTTGAAGTATTTAGAGCAAAATATCATTATGTTTGCAACTTAATTTCAACTATCTCAGCAAAAAATGTATATATTTAAAATGCATATATTGATAGAAATTTAAGAGCAAATGTAACAAAATGATAAAAAAATTAGAACTTCTAAGGGAAAGATATATGTGTAACCATTATGTTATTCTTTTCGCTATTTGTAGGATTTTTTTTTTAATTTAGAAAAAATAATGCTCATCTTTAACTGGCTTAATCCAGTTTCAAGGAAACACTTCACTGGCATCCCAAATAGATATAAAGTCTCTTGGCTGCTATATCAATAGATCTTCTGCAACTTCCCACTGGTACATAATGCTACTTGGTCATCATGGTCACCACCAATGGACAAAATAAAAACACAGTGTAAATAACATCAGATCAGAGAGTCATTCACATTCAAGTTACAGCTGGCTTTCTTTGAGATCATGGCAGTAAATGACCAAAAATCCTGGGTAGGCACAAAAAAACTGTATAAAAGTTCTTGGAATTGATGATAGTCAATTTGTTAAAACTGGTGGGTGGTAGATTCCCCTAAAGGACACAATAATTTCTGAATGAAATTAAAAAACAAACAAACAAACAAAAAACTTGCTTGAACTGCTAAGCCTACTATATACAAACTGACCCATCTTACCACTCTAAAGTTCTTGAAAAATAAGCTTTTCGTTTGTTTGTTTTTAATATGGAGAATTCCTGATGTTACCTGATAGCTTAGAAAATTATTTATTCATCTAAATATATAAATACTTTATTTATTATTTTATATTTATAATTTATATATATTTATAATTTATATATACTTTATTTATTCATCTAAATATATAAATACTGATTGAGCAGTCTTCTAGGTGCTATAAGGCAGATATAAGCAAATATATAATATGATGTCAGTGCTACGAAAAAAATAAAGAAAGCAGGGTCAAGAAGAAAAAAGACAGCAAGGAAATAAAAAATAATAAAGGATGATATTTTTGGTAAAGTGGTGAGAGAATGTCTGAACTGAAAACACTGAATGTCCAAGAAATTATTATAGTCCAGTTTGGCCTTGCATAGTATATATGTGTAAGAAGTTAGATTTAAGGATGACAATAATGTTGGGGCTAGGACTTGGAAGATTTCAATACCAAGTTAAGTTGTTTAGCCTTTAGACAATAAGGAACAAATGAAGTGAAGTTACGTAATTAGTGTTGTACTCCTATTTTATTGCCAAAGAATTTGACAATATACATTAAAGTTTTATAAATTCAATTTCTTTAAATCTCAAGGAGAAAGCAAGTTAATTTTCTTTACAGCCATATTTCTATAAATTGGCCTAAAGGAAAATGTATATATTTTAGTCAATTCTCAATTATCTGCACAACATAGGAGCACTGCCAAGGATAGCTCAAAATTTTGTGAAAGCCACACTGTCAGATTGGGACCATGATCTGATTTCCTGAAGCAAGAAAAATTGTATGAAGAGCAGTTTCATAAAGCTGTTCTGGACAGCAACCAAATAGAGAAGCCTGACACTGTAAGGAGTTATCTTGCTTCCACATGAATGCTTGTTTGGTTTCTACTCAATAAGCTTGTTGGGGAGGAAGTTTCTCTATCCTTCAAAGTTCTTCTGGTTGGTCTAAGAGTTAAATTGACATAAAACAGGTTAATAGGAGAAAATCAATTTGATTTACTTATTTATTTTAAAAAGATTTTATTTATTTATTTGAGAGAGAGAGAGAGAGCACAAGCCAGGGGAGAAGGAGAAGCAGGCTCCCCCCTGAGCCAGGGGCCTCATATGGGGCTCAATGCCAGTACCTTGGGATGATGACCTGAGCTGAAAGCAGATGCTTAACAAACTGAGCCACCCAGATGCCTCTGAGAAAAATCAATTTTAATTTTGGATGTATAGAAATCCCATATGTGAAAGTTTCAAAGATAGAAAAGTAAAATGAAGTCTATATACCATCCTGAACTAAGGAGAAAGGGGTAGAGGCATGGGAATTCAAAAGGAAGGAAAGGCATTCATAAGAGATGAAAAAGAGTAATGCTTGATGGATAAATGTTTTCTGGGCCATACAGAAACAATGAGAAATGCAGAGAAATTTAACAGACTCTATGTTAAATTTCTGCTTTCTACCACTTCTAACTTGAATTAAAATGGAGTTATCTATGGTGATAGCTCTATTTCTGGAGCAGGGTCTCTATCTAAATTCCTTTAGGCAGTTAGGGGAAAAGTCAAAATTTCTTCCCAAGTTTTAGCACTTTGATTGTTTTGAGCTCAGATAATCTGTGTGGAGAAGTGGCACATCTTTGGGGCAATTCATTCTGAACTCCTACCAGCTAAAAGCTTTGATCCTGTGTCTCTTCACAAGTATCTCAGTCAACTGGGGTAAATCCAGAAAAAGGTGATATAAAACACATTGAACATTTTCAATAGAAAAATTAACATGGAACACATTGTATAATTAACCATGCAAAACACTGATATCATATACATAGTATCAGCAAATATCCACACTTCAATACTTCGATTATTCTTGAAGATAATAAAGAAATAGTTATTCTAAATTATGAAGGCATTAGCTTTTCCTCTGTATTTTGTTACTGATTCATTTGTTTGTTCATCAAACATTCACTGGAGTACCAGATATACAAAAGGCATTGCTATGAACTATGAATGAGGAGCAATGTCCACAAGTATTTCCACTTTCCCAACAGGAATCTGTTATAAGTCAATGTAGCCTTATAATTTTAAAAGAGTTTTATATTCAGATAGTTATACAATCTAAATTTCTCTAGCATTATCTTATATGTTGAGGCTCTACACTCGTAAGTTTTCCATTTTTAAGCTATGTGATCTTGGATACATATATATCTCTCTCTCTGGGAATCATCTTCTCATCTGTGCAATAAATAAGTGCCCTCTGAGATCTGCTCTTACTGAAGTGGATTAATGATGAAAATAGCCAAATCTGAGCATCAGAAGACCTTCCAGTCTCAATAGTTCTGAGAAGCAAAAGTAATTCAGAACAATAAAGGCTTATGTCTGGAGGGGTGGGGGTGTGTGTGTGCATGTGTGAGCGCGCACGTGCCCACACATGCGCACACATTTGCAAGCGGCAGTGTATAACTAATGACTTGATGAATGAGCCCGGGGTGAGGGTGGAGAGTGTATGTGTGTATATGAAAGACTGATCAGTTCTGAGCAATGATGGAAAGGTTTTACTACTGACATTTACAACTATGAAGGTTTCTACACTTGTTTTGAGCTCAAGAAAAAAATATATATATATAAGTGTACGTATTCCATGACGTTGCAGGCTTATGAAATATTTAGAGAGACTAGCATTCAGCAATAACTCAGTAAATGTTATAACTATTACTTGTAATTATGATCATTATAATAAAGAAATCATGCCTTTATTAAAAGTATTAGAATAAAATTTAAATATTTGAATTGTTCTGCAAAACAGAGATTCAATATGTATGTGTCTTACAGCAAGAAGGAAAAAGATGACATAGAACCATGTTACAAGTTACAATATAATATCATGTATTTATAGTTTCCAGATACAAAAAGGAGTGGTTACTAAACTGATGGGAACCAGAGGGACTTGAAATGCCTAACTACCCCCTCTTTGGGATTAGCATAAAGTCACTTTTCCTGATCATTAGAGGGTACAGGTTCGTCCATAAGCATGGATCAAATGAATAATGAACAGATCCTTGAGATGACAGACACCTTGAGAAATAAAATTATTCAGATGTTCAGGCCAGGCTCCTGAGGCACAAAAGTCATTTTATAAAGTCATCATAGTTGTGCTAGCAATAAAAGCTCACACCTGGTTTTTAATTTTTTTTCTCCTTTAGTAGTTGCCATCAGTTATTGGAGGTGTTTTTTTTTCCCCTGTGTATTTGATATCCATGGGGCGTTTTCGTTCTGCTCGGTGAACTGTGCTGAAACACCTTTCTGAAACCTTTCATTCTTACTTTTAAAGGGAAGTAAGCCTTTAAAGCCTCTTTAAAGAGAACCTATGTGGGGGAAAAAATAATGCTCATCCTTCCACCCCCACATGACCTTTATAGGCCCCCAGCTAAGTATATACGATAATCTCATAGTTAACAAAGACAGTGCCTTATGCTTGCCTTTTTCTCACTTCCATAAGGATGCTGGCTCTGGAATTTTCTAATACGCTGAAGGCATTTTAACTCTATTACTTAATTGTGAAGAAATACTGACCTTGGGGCACCTGGGTGGCTCAGTCAGTTAAACACCTGCCTTCGGCTCAGGTCCTGATCTCAAGGGACTGGGATCAGAGTCCTGCATTGAGCTCCCTGCCTGGCGTGGGGGTGGGGTCTATTTCTCCCTCTCCCTCTGCTACTCCCTCAGCTTGTGCTCATTCTCTCTGTCAAATAAATAAATTAAATCTTATAAAAATAAAAACAAGTACTGACCTTAAGGTGTTGTGGTTTTTGGTGTTTTTTTTTTTTCTATTGTCTTTATTTGTATTAAAAAGAGCTTACATAGAGAATATATGGCACTGTAGTAGAGGTAGAATATGTCGCTTCTAAGGAACTGCCTCAGTTTAACTGTCTTTTCCAGCCTCACACTCTTTCAGATCATCAGGCAAAATAGATTCTCTATGCCAGACATCCCTGATGTTACATATACTTCCTTTCCTTCTGAAACTGCCTGGGACTTTATCCTGACATTTTTAACAGATAAATGAGGAAAAACCCAAGTGTATTTTTCCAACACCTGCCTGGAGAGTATATTCTGTGCTCATTCTAGAATTATCACATGTTATGATGCAAGTTTAGACAACACTCCCCTAAATATAGATGGCAAACGGTAATCTGTTTTAGTGGTTGGGATCAAATTATTTAGATTTAGATATGAACCCCCATCCCAGATTTTTGGCTAAACAAACTTTAAAAAGGTAGCCCCCTTCCCTGATTTAATTTACCTATCTATAAAATAGGGATTAAAAATATCTCAGAAAATTACTGAGGGTAAATGTGGTAATTTATTTTAAAATGTGCTAACTTTTGTGATACCTAATAATTAATAAGCATTCATTACCTTTGTGGCTATTATTCTACAGCTTCCTTCATTTTTTTCATGTTCCAGTTGTAAATACAGACTTTCAAGTCAGCCAAATTCAGTTTCAAAGAATATTATGTATAAGATGTTTGCAATGGAATTCACCTTTCTGAATCGTTTTATTCATCTATTTTCCCAAAGATGTTTTGAGTATTAAATAATGACCATAAAGTACCTAACATATAGCCTAGAACTTAATACTCTGCAAATGGTAGATAGAAGTGGCAGTTTCCCCATTTCCATTAATTTATATCCCAACTAATATAAAAATGCAGTCCACATATGATAATCATAAATCTGAATAATACTGTTGATGTCCATTCTTCACCTTTCATTACCTGCCTGCACTGGAAGGCCAGTTGGAAACATGATGGCATTGGTGTTGGCAAATAAGATCTTGGCACAAGTATCCTGGGAAGCCTTTTTGGAAGGTTTTTGCTTTTCCTCATAAAAGGGATAGAGGAGGCTGATTCCATTCGTTTCCCACTTTTTCATGCTTTAACTGTGTCCATGATTTCTGGATCTGCAGTAACCATCTTGAGACCAAGAAAGAAAGGCTAATATAATTTCAGAGGTAGCAACCCTGGCATTATTACAGAGATAAACCAATGCCAAGAACTGCCAGTTCAGCATGTTTTGTTAACCAAGATAGTAACTGTACAGTTTGGAGAGGTGGAAAGTTGGTTGGGTTTTTTCCACTTTTAAAGTGTTATATCCTTGTAGAGATACTAAACCTCCTCTTGCCTACAAATTAGCCCCAAGAAACCAAAAGAAAAGAAAATAAAAAACTTTTACCCCTTCTAGCAATTTGAATCTACATTTTATTTTACTATGTATGCTCCCGGCCAGATTCTTCCTTATCCTTTATTCTAACATTTCTGGGAATTAGAATACAAAGTGATGCACATAGGTGATCATTTATTTAGTTATCCTTTTTAACTCTTACACTTCCTGAATTTTCTTGTTTTTACACTTTAGAAAAAGGGAAAACTAGATACTTATTACAAGGATATAATGAATTTTAGAGTGATTCTTCGAGGTAGGTTCTATTATTATCATTCCCATTTTACAGATGAGAAAACTAAGAAATTGAGAGACCTAAATTCCCTTACTTTGTAAGAGATTTATTGAGGCAAAATTATATTATTTATGCCTCATATTCTTCATCAATAAAATATGATGGTTTTACAGGTTGGCTTCTAAATTTGCTTTTGTGTATTTGCTACTTCTCTCAGAATATTAACTACCAAATTTCTCCAAGTCCTATTGTCCTTACCACGGCAATTAGAGAGACGCACCATCAACAGGGAGATACTTTGGTACAGACAATATATTTAAACATGGCTTCTCTTAGCCACCTGTACAATGTTTATGGGGAATTTACCTAATCTCTCTAACATATGGTTCCCTCATATGTGAACTTGAATGTGGTATCACATAGCGATTTGATCTGAGACTTCAATGAGATCATCCATATAAAGGACAGGGCTTGGTACATAATGCTCTACAAATATTAGTCATCATTTTTATTGTTATTGCTATCATGTTAATCTCTGAAAACTTGATTCTAAGCAAACTGGTGAGGATTTTCCTGTGAATTAAAATCTATTGTCATAAGAAAATCATCACTTACATATTTGATACATTTCATTAATCTTATCCATAATATCACATTATAAAGTATGAAATTTGATGCATGTTCTATTCTTGGGAATCCTGAGAAATAAACTTGAAAATTCACTTTCATTTTACTAGGCCTATAGCAAAAGAAAAAAAAATCTACTGATGAGACTAACAAAACAAAAGCAACTTTCCTTTAATTTCTTATACCAGTCAATAACTAGATATGGGATAGGGTGGTAAAAGCAGGACAGCTTCATATCAAACATTACACTAAAAACTGGATTCCACCCAATTATCAATCCTAATAACATACGTCTCATGCTTCTTAAGGAACTGGCTGAAACAATGACTGGGTTATTAAATATTATTTATGAGTTTTTAAAGGACATCATGCCTCTGATACCAAAAACTCATCATCTTTCTTTTAGAAAGGGAAAGGACAATTCTAAAAGTAATAAGCCAATCACCTTGATCAGTTGACCAATGAATTTCCAACCATGCTCTTCAGAGCCAATCAAAGGAAAATCTTCTTCACCTTTTCCACACGCTTTTATCTCTATCCTTTTTTTAACTTCAGTTGAAGGATACATACATATGGAATATATATAAATATAAATATATATGCACACACAATAAAAATTTTACAAATTGGACTTTGTTTTTAAGAAAAGTCTTAAGGGCTAAGAAGCCAATAACAACAACAAAAAATAATTACTATTAAAAGACACAGAAAGAAATCACCAAATTGCTTAAAATAAATAAAAAATACATATTATTGATTTCAAAGGCTTTAGATTCACAACCTTATGTGAAATGAGAGTAAGTACTACCAGGATGTTGGGATATTGGAAGTGAGGTTTATTCTTTGACCTCTAATTCTGCCATTCAGAGTATTAATGCTTAGCTGTTACTGATATCAACAAAGCCCAAAGTTGGGATTTATTTAGTTAAGGAAAGTGAATGAATGAGCATTGCAACCATGATCTCCAGACTACAGGAGTGATTACTAGTAACCCTTCAACTAAGGCATTTAAAAAAAAAAAAAAAAAAGTGTTGTCGAGTTCCTGGCTCTCCTAACAGGTACGGCTAGAGGAATACCTGAGAAGTTTTTGGTATTAAATGAGTTCAATATTGCTATCTCTCTGGGATTTTTAATTCCTTCTTTTGCAGTATGCCAGGTAAATTCCAGCTTTAACACTATTTTGATGATAGACCACCGATGTCTCTAGCCTATAGATAGCCAACCTAATTGGTTAAAATCACTCCTAGGTGCTTTAAACAGCACGTGAAATTCTGTAACTTTTGTGGGCATATGCATATTGGTCATTTTTGTCCAACCAAATCACATCCATAGATTCCACACTTATACATGCTTCTGATTCCTGCTAATACAAACTGATGGGGTCCTACAACCCTTGGGTATATAAGCTATACCATTCAGAGTAGGCTTTGTATGTCTCGATCAAGTCCATGTTGGGATCTTACTCCTATGTGTAGAGAAGCCATAAAGGATAGTGCTGGTGGGTAGCTACAAGAACTGGCACTTCTTTGTGAGACACTACACCCAGTAGCAGTCATTAAAAGTTTCATTTCAAGGGGAATCTCTCCCTCAGATGGGAGAGGGAGGTAAGATCACTTTATCCCATGGGATTAAGTCTTGAACTGGCACTACACCTCTATAGCCTTTTAATCAGACCCTGGGGTTGGTCCTCAGCCAAATCTGCCCAATGACTACAAGAAATAAGGGAACTCCTTCAAAGATACCCTTGAAGATTTCTGGTTTCTTTTTCTTTTTTTTTTTTTTAAGGTTTTATTTATTTATGTGACACACAGAGAGAGAGCACAGCAGGCAGAGGGAGAGGGAGAAGTAGCCAGAGGGAGAAAAGGCTCCCCACTGAGCAAGAAGCCCTATGGGGAATTCAATCCCAGTACCCTGGGATCATGACATGAGCTGATGGCAGATGCTTAAGTGACTGAGGCGCCCCAAAGATTTCTGATTTCTTTCTTGCTCTCTGGGTTATATTCTTATGACTTTGAATTTGTTCCTTTGACCCTGTATGATGTCTAGGAGCTTCCAAAACAGCCAACCCAATCCATAATCGTTATAGTCACTACCGTTACCATAAAACCGAGGACTGCAGCACTTGATTCCATTTCCTTGCTTTCTACATTCACTTAAGCCTGTGCCATATGGGTGGAATTTTGAATAATCATAAAGACACTGTAAGCCATGGACTATTAGTGTCCTATTCCTTCCCACCAAAAGATTATCTGTTTCTCAAATGTATGGAGCTACCCAATCGATTTTTCAGGCCACCCCTACTACCAGATATTTAAAAGAGATGGCACATCCAATCTGGCTAATTTGTAAAATGTTTAATAAAGGACCACTTACAAAGGGATGAGCAAGCAGCAAGAAAATAAATGAGAGAAGATATAGTTCCTCGAGAGCTAACAACTAGTGGAAAACCATTACCACCTCTGGGCCTGAAGGTGCAAGGGAGTGAGCAGTTATGAAAATGTACAATAACTAGCTAGTCATCTGAAAGGAACTGGGGTAGCCCACTGCAGGAAGTTAAGGGTCTAAGTGCCCTGACCTCACTCTGGTCCCGCTCAGATATCTGAATCTGAAGAAGTAAATGAAAACTATCCATCCAACATAATCATAATGGGGAAGACATTTCAACTGGGATCTTGTAGCCAAAAATCAGGAGTTTGGATTTCATTCTGACTCTAATGCAAAGCCACTCAAGATTTTTAAGTTGAGAAATAGCATGAAATGCAATTGATGATTTAAAAATAATCCTCTGACTATTCTGTAAAAACAGAACTGGAGAGGGTCAAGAGAAAAAACGGGATGATGAATTTGGAAGTTATTGCAGTGGGTTAGGCAAGAAATGATTGTATTTTGGCTTGTGTTAGAAAGGTGGCAGTAGAGATGGATATAAAGGAGTGGCATGAAGCACAATTTGAAAGGGGAATACAGATGATTTAGTGGTAAATATAATATGGAGAACGAGGAAGAAGATGTCAAATATAAATCTCAATCTTCCGGACTCCCTAACAAGTTAGAGGGTGGGTGTAATTTACTGAGATCTGTTCAGCATGCGCTAGTTGAAAATTAAGTTTGAGAAAAATCCATGAAGAGAGAAGAAAAAAAAAATGCAATGTATAAAAAGTCACACAAGCTGCATAGTTTTCTAGGAACAAAGCACATTTTATTATAGCCTATTTCAGCATTTTGGAATCTAACCACAAATAAAAAAGTCAGCTTTATGGCTGTCTTCTGTCACTGGCAAATGGGAGCTTTCAGGGACGTCTGCTCACCTCTTTGAGATAAATGATATTACTAACTGAAGACAATAAAGTTATTTGTGACAAATGAATATAATATTGACTTCATTCTATTTTCCTCTGGTAATTTTTTAAAGAAATATTCAGAAGAAGCTAGGTTCCAGGCCCAACCAATTGAAAATAACAACAGAATTAATTTATTGTTAACTAAACCATTCTCAATATTTCTAGCATCTGTGTTTATTTGGCTATAGTTTATACATCTTCTATCAGTCAGAATTCTATTAATTCTTTCCAGGATTATGTACTACAAAAAGATTCTAAGGAATGAAGCAGTTTCAGTAAAGTTTCAATATATGCCTTATCCTCTTCCCCAAATATCTGAACATTTTAACTAACTTTTCTGTGAGAAAACTAGTCATGCCTTCTAATGTGAAAATCTTGAAAGACTAATGTTGTTCTTTTTTTCATATTGATTAAAATCACTTACACAAGATTATCAGAGAATGGCAACTGCTACTTCCAATGATGATTCCTTCTGATGCCCTCCAGTAGATAATTTTGTTAACAGCTTCTGCAGGGCTTTTCACAGAAAACTGTGGCAGCCAAATGGGACAAGTCCTGCTTCAAGTTCTTAGCATCAATGCCCAGAAAGAATGAACAGAGCTTGTTGTAAGCAGCTCCTACAAACCACTCCAGTTAACTCCAGTTAAAAAGACTAATACCCAGAACTCTGTGACACAAATGTCCAGAAAATACATCATTTGATAGGTTCTTTGCTTCCTTGGAGGCTAGAATGCTTTGGAACAGTTTAAGTTCCTATATTTAAAGTCTCAGTATTAAATAATCCATCATGCCTTAACTGTTAACCCCACCAAAAGTTGCCATATGAGCAAAATAACTAAGGGCTGGTCCTTTGGAGTTGATGGTCATGATTTTGTCATGTGATCTGAAATCCTGGTTTGACTGGACTAAGAGTGGGTGCTGACCACTAGAGGCTGACAAATAAAGGCATGTGTTCTGTGGGGTTTTGACTAGTAGACCAAAATCAGACCCTTTCTCAGAGAGTTTGTATGTTGAGACATGGGTAGGAATTCAGGCAATAGAGTAATTTACTCACCAAGAGTCAGCTATTGTTGGTGAGAACATAGAGGTAAACTTACAGTAGATACTAAGGACAGAAAGTGAGTAGTCAAAAATAAAACAGTTTTCTAAAGATGCTGTTGAGCCTCTAAAATTATGTGGTATACCCAAAGGTAATCTATTTATTCATAAATTCCAGTCCTGAAACTATAGAGGCTGGTTCCAATTCCTTCTTATTTTCCAATGTCTCTTTCCAATGAACTATCACCCAAAGTATTGAAAGCATATCTTGATTTCTTAAGACATAAACCCCCTAACACAAATTAACACAAATCCTTATTTGATAATTTTTTTTAAATTTATCAATAAATGATCACTTTCAATGTAGTAAGTGAGCACCCTCTCCTTGGAATAAAATATCCTTAATTTAAATTGTGGCTTTTTTAACTTACCTATGTGACTTTGCCTAAATTATTTAACCTCTGTGATCTTACAGGTTTCTCATCTGTAAACGGAAGATGAGACCAGTGTTATAGTTGTAAAGTTTAAAATGTTGCATGTAAAGTATTTATCAAAAAATAATTTCTTATTGTAAAATATTACATTTTCAAAAGTTGGCTGTCTGTTCTAAAGAAAATATCCACAACTGCTGTGTTTTCAGTTTTGAAGGGGAAAAACACTTTATTGATATTGTAAAGTGAAAACCTAGGGGAAATGAAAAGAAGAGAAGGAAAATATATGCACAGATGAGGGCAATATGAGTAGTGAAGGAGAGTAAGATAGAGTTACATCAAGCTGGTGCTTACAAACATCCAAATTCATTCGCTGGGAAAGCCCCATGGATTTAGACAAGCTGGAGTCCAGATGGAGAGGCCTGGGTGAAGCATCTTCCCCTCAGGTGAGACATCTAACTGACCATCCCCATAAGGGCCATATTTAAAGGACAAATGACAGGATCTGAAGTTAAACCTTTGTTTGCCTACTTGCAGTTTTCAGTGAGCTGCATTTCTATGTTATCATGTAGTTACATCTTCAAGGAGGCTGGGTTAAATGTACTTGCCTCCCCACCCAGATTCCATTCTGGGGGACCAGCCCAACCTGGAGCCAGAGAAGATGAAAGGCAAAATTTATAGTCCCTGTTGTCCAGACCAGAAGGGCCAATTCTGATCTAGAGGCCAGCTAATAATTGATTTATCAGACTCCCAAGGTCACTTATGCAGCACAAGTCTCACAAATGACATTCCTCAGACTGCCCGCATACATGCAGGTCTGGTGGTCAGTTATGCAGGACAAATGACAGAAACCTCCACCCATATGATACACTACACACACGCACACACACAATTATGTTATAGTATGTTATATACTATATATCTACTATATATCTATCCTATATTTACTATGTGTATGTGTGTGTGTGTTATAGTATGTTATATGGTATATACCTTACATGCTACACTGTCTTCCTATAGTATGATACTGTTACATTTCTATTAGGAGGTAGACCATTTTACTTCTTCTTGAAACTGGGTAAATCTTTGTAACTGCCTCAACAAAACGAATGTAATAGAAGTGACAAGGCTTGACTTCTGAATCTAGATCATAAAAGATGACATGGCTTCTGCCTGGCTCTAATTCTCTCTTGAAATTCTCACCCCTTGAACATAGTCACTAAGTACTTAGTGAGGAAGGTCATGGAGAGGCCACGTGTAGGCATTCCTGATATAAAAGTCCCAGCTAAGGTCTCATTGGACAGTCATCATTAATCACCAGACCTACAGAAGAGAGAAGGAGCCATTAGATCATATCATCTCTCGGGGTTGGAGTCTTCCAGCTGAGAGTTCAGATATCCTAGAGCAGAGACAAGTCATCTCCATTGTGCTCTTTCCAAATTCCTGGCCCACAGAATCTATGAGCACAATGAATCATTATTTTACATCACTAAATATTGGGCTATTAGTTATAGCATAGTAATCAGAATACTCAATAAATGATAATTATTATAGTATTACATCAGAACTCCTAAAGTGTGATGCAATAACATTATTATAATTACCACCATTTCCATCATCATCATCATCACATCATCATTACTATATTGTGAGGGTCTTACATATTTTATTTCTCTAAGTATACTGTCAAGAGGAAAGCATGACTCAATTTATTTAAATATTCTTTTTTTTAAATTTTTAATTTTTATTTACTTATTTGACAGAGGGAGAGAGAGCACAAGCAGGAGGAACAGAAGATGAAGAGGGAGAAGCAAGCACCCCACTGTGCAGGGAGCCCCATGCAGGACTTGATTCCAGGACTCTGGGATCGGTGACCTGAGCCAAAGGTAGATGCTTAATGACTGAGCCTCCCAGGCGCCCCTATTTAAAGATTCTTTAAAATTCACTTTCCTGGAGCACATATTCCCTTAAGTGGAGAGCACCTATAGTGTTTGTGACATGTTCTTGCCACTACAGGCCTGAGTCAGGAGAAACTTCTAGAAGCTGTTTGTGTTTTAGAGTTTTATTTTAATTATGCTGAACAATCAAGAGAATTGAAATAGAATGAGCATTTCTTTGCAAGTTCCCAAACACAATGTATGTTTAATGTGCCTAACTTTTTACACCAAGTATAGGTAGAAAAAAAAAATTATCTAGACAAGCTCTTTCAATAGCAAAAAGATGTGTGTTTTTTTCTAATGGTAATTGGCAGCAAGACAGTTTGCTCTAGTTTACTTATAGTAAAATTGTAAAATTGTTTTTAAAGAGCAAACTTTTGTTGCTATCAGAAAAATGTATCCAACAGTATTGTTTTGTGGGTACCAAGAAGTGACAGAAGCTAGTAATATGGTCAGCTTCCTGGATGAATCTTAGTTGTTCATTGGATTAATGAACTTTTTATGGTTATACTTTCTTCTCCTACCTTCTACCCTTGTCTTTCATTTATATCTTTGCTGAAATTTATAAAGATGAAATATCTTTTAAAATATGTGAAATAGGGGTGTCCAGATAGCTCGGTTGTTAAGCATCTGCCTTCAGCTCAGGTCATAATCCCAGGGTCCTCAGATTAAGCCCTATGTCAGACTCTCTGCTCAGCAGGAAGCTTACTTCTCCTTCCCCCACTCCCCTTACTTGTGTTCCCTCTCTTGCTGTGTCTCTGTCAGATAAATAAAAATAAAATCTTTTAAAAAAAAGGTAAAATAACTCTATTTCACTGAAGGATAAATACCAATGCCAAAAGAGAAGAACAGGAATTAACAGTTGAAGCAGAAATCTTGAATTAGTCAATAGATGTAATTCTGAAAAGTTTAGCATAACTTGGATTTTGGTAAATTATATTTTAGATATTCTATCAGAGTTTGATACTGAAAAAAACTTCTTATCAAATCTTAGTGTATTTGTTTTGTAAATATAAAAGCTCAAATATTATTTTTATTTATAATAATCAGAGCCTAGAGTAGAAAATGGATAGTATATCTAAATTTAATTACAAATGAATAAAAGTCTTAATGCTAAAGATAAAACTAAAAAACAAAAATTATTATATTTTATTTCAATATGGAAAAATATTTACCCATTTTTGGATATACAAAGATATCTTTTAAAAACAGATTGATAGATTCGGTTTCATAAACATTTGAAACATATATAGATAAAATATAACTCAAATTAATTTTAAAAGTAAAGTTAAAAGGTAAAAAAGAATTGCAACATATATAATAAATAATTTCAGGTATATGTATATATGTAAATGCATAGAGACAGAGAGTCAAGACAGAAAAAGAGCTCCTACAATTCAAACACAGTAATAGAAAAAGGTGTCAAGATGTAAAAAAGCAAATGAAAGAGTTAAGAAAATAGTTTAATTAAATTATGTTTAAACATACATATAACAAAATATACAAATATCAAAACAAAACCATAATGAGATATATTTTTAATCTACCTAATATTCAGTCATTGAAATAGGGAAATCAATATTCTCATACAATTCATACATGGTTATTAGAATTATAAATGGATACATTTTTTTTTAAAGATTTTATTTATTTATTTTACAGAGAAAGATCACAAGTAGACAGAGAGGCAGGCAGAGAGAGAGAGGGGGGGAAGCAGGCTCCCCGCTGAGCAGAGAGCCCGATGTGGGACTCGATCCCAGGACCCTGGGATCATGACCTGAGCCGAAGGCAGCGGCTTAACCCACTGAGCCACCCAGGCGCCCAAATGGATACATTTTTTATTTGAAAGGCAATTTTGCAAAATCTACTAAAATTATGTCTTGTATCATTTGACACATCAACTTCACTTGGTGAATTTTATAAAACTGATACATTTCCACCAGTGAGTGAATATATATGTGTAAGATATAAATTTTTAAAATGTGTAAGATATAAATTTTTAAAATGTTAGTAATAGACAAAGACTGAGGAAAGAACATCTGCCAGAAAATAATCAGTTAAACAAAGGTATACAAATACAGCGATTAGAAAGAACCAAAGTGGATCTATACAAACAGCTATGTTCAAAGAGAATGTATGTTAAAATATAAGTTGTAAAGGCATATTTATAGCATGATTTAGTTTCTTATAAAATAATATTAATAAAAATAATATAGAGAGAGGCACCTGTTGGCTCAGTCAGTTAAGTGCCTGACTCCAATTTCATCTCAGGTCATGATCTAAGGTTTGTGAGATCAAGCCCCAGTGGGGTTCCGCACCAGGCTGCTTAAGATTCCATCTGTCCCTCTCCCTCTATTCCACCACCCCCTGCTTGTGAATTCTCTATCTCTTAAAAAAATTAAATAATAATAATAATAATAATAATATAGCAAAAAAAAAAACTAAAGAGTATGTACCAAGAAGATGATAAAATTTATCTCCAAAAGTAGAATTTTGAAAACTTTTACTTTCTCCAATCCATATCTTATGATGATCAAACTTTTAAATGATGAGCATGTATTACATTTCTTAATTAAAATATGTAATAAGTTACAATAAAACAAGAGGTAAAAGAGAAGATTGAATTGTACCTGTTTATATGCCACCTACAGAACAAATTGATCTAAAAGTCCAAAGAACTCTGGCTCTTTTTGTTTGAGTGAAACTTCCTTTCATTAAGAGTTGTAAGAGGAAGACATCAACAAGATGGTAGAATAGAAAGCTCCTCACTTTTCTTTCTCCCATGGAGCTCCCCAAACAAACAGCTGTGTACAGATTGATGCTTCCTGAAAGAAAACTGTAAATTAGTTCACTGACTCCTACAGATAGGCAACTGAAAAAATACCCATATGAAATGGGTAGGAAGAGTGGAGACACACTTATGTCATAAATCCTACCACCAGCCCAGCACGTTACAATCAATGCCCAGTTTCTCCCTGATGAGCAAAGGGTTTGGGTCACATATCTAGTGCCCCAATTTTAATAATGCCACCCAAGAAACTGGCTCCCAAATCACTCAGCTCTGGGAGTCAACAGGGCTCTGCATTTGCAAGCCGCCGGTGCCACAGAAAATAAGAAGGTGATTTTAAAAGGACTTCTCACTGCTCTTTCCCCAGGATCAGCACAGAAGGAGCAGGCAGAAACACCTGGCTCTGTTTCTCTCAGGAAGGAGTTTAACTGTATATTTTCCCCACTGCTATCTGGGTTATGCTTCTAATCACCCTGCACCTAGGAGCTCACTGGGCTTCCCCAGGAGCCTGAAACAATTTTTGGGCACTTTCTACACTTTCTCCCCCTGGCTTGCTCCAGAGAAAGACAAGTCTCCAACTTTTACCTAGAAGAAGGAATTTTATTCATCTAACACCTCAAGTTTTATGGCTGCCACCTAAGGGACAAAATCATCTGGTTCCAAAATCATCTAGCTCTGAGAGCTGATGGGCCTCAGCATTCATGAGATCACCTCAGCCACAGGAGAAAAAACAAAAAGGTTGTGTGTGTATGTGTGGGTGTGTGTTTTAATAAACACATGAGCTCTTCCTAGGGCTATCCCCCAGGCTCAGCATAGACAGAACAGCCAAAAAACCTAAGGCTCCCAGTCCCTCACTGGAAGGAGTTTAACTACATACTTTCCCAGGTTCTGCCTGAGGGTCAGGCTTCTAATTGTGCTGCACCAGTAATAAAATCAAGTCTCCAGCTTCTCTCTGAAAAGTATTGGTCCAGACATCGATTGCCCCAACTTCTATAACTGCCACCTGAGAGATGAGCTCCTAAATTACCTAGCTTTTGGAGCTGATGGAGCTTGGCATTCACAAGTCATCCAGGACCAAAAACAACAGAGTGGCACTTTCATATGGTTGTGCAAGTAGTCCCAGTGGCTATTCCCCTTGGCTGAACACAGAGCAAGTAAGCAAAAATACACAGCTTCCACTTTCTCCATGATAGAGGCCAGACAGCATATCTACCATTTCAACTTTCCGAGCTGCAGCCTAAACATTGGCGTTTCAATTAGCATGAAACTTGGAGCAATGACAGGGAAAGCAATTAAGGTAAGGTCTCCAGGAGCCTAAATTGACATATAGGCATCCCCCCACCCCCTTCTAGGCATTGACAAGACTTGGCACTTAATCTCCTGGGGACCACTAAGAACAAAGATAGCAACTTCGAGGGAAGATGGTATAGTAGGAGGACCCTAGGCTCATCATCAGTGTAAATAACCCAGAAAATGACCTGAAGACTGCCATAATAAACATCACAACTATACATAGAGAAAGGCCACATCTAAGAGCATGGGAAGGGCAGAGATTTGATTGGGAAATAAATGGACTCACTTGACTCTTGATGAGAGAGGGATGCTACAGGTATAAATAAGGGAGAGAAGCAGAACCCTCACTGCGGACCTTGCATAAGGACACTGCATGGGGAAGACAGATCCCCATAGCATTTGGTTTTGGAAACCAGAAGGGCCAAATTTTGTGAGTTCTTACAACTGGCAAGACTTAAACCTGAAATTTTAAAAAATCACCAGGCTTAGCTCTGGGAGAGCTGGAAGGGTGAGAACTGTCCATCCTTAAAGGGACTGCATAACAAACAGCCCAAAGAGATATAGCATAGAAGCAGCATTTTGAAAGGCACCTGGGACATACAGGAGGGTTATTTATTAATCTCAGAGCTTGTCCTGGAGGTACAGAAATCAATGAGGAACTCCTCTAGGAACAAATGGCAAGTACCATTTCCATCCTTTACTCTCCAGCATAAATACATAGCCACCTGCAGGACTCTCTGCTTAACTTGGACAGCACTACCACCAAGTCTCTCTGCACTCTGTTTCTGCCATTCCGCCCCTCCAAGCAACCCATTTCTGGGTGATGCAGGGCCCCTCCTGGAGAAAAATGATGATGCAAACCTTGCTAGCACCACTGCCATCACAGGGCACCAACCCCCAGAACTGTACTTCAGTGAATCTGCCTTCTCCAACACTCTCCTGGTCAGCACTCATACATGGAAGTGCTTCAGGCATGGCAGCGTGCAAGCAGCCCCTACAGTGGTCAGTATGACTCCACAGTGACTCCTGCATCGGAGAGAGGAAAAGATAGACACAGACACACCTGTCAGAGGCCCCAGCAGGCTGGAGGCAAACAAGTGGTCTGACTACAGGCCCTGACCATGAACAAAAGTTTCTCAGGGGATAACACAGGAAAACACCTGGCAGTTAGATGCTACTGCATCTCTAGCAAACACCTTAAATGGCTCACCTCAAGCCCAAGACATACCCATACTGGCCCACTAACACTACAGAAAACAAACACTGCCCACATCAAGCAAAGAGAACTACTGCAGATGACTGGACTGAAAGAAAAAGTGGCTCACCCACAATAGCAAGGCACACTCATCACACATAGGAAACAGCCCTGAGGCACCAGGTTCTGTAAACAGAGGACATAGAACAACAGGGCACTAGAGTACCTATTCTTCATGAGGCCATTACTTTCAAGTGCAGAAGATGTAGCTGTCTCTCCTAATACACAGAAGTAGACATAGTGAGTTAGACAAAATGATGAAACAGAGGAATATGTCCCAAATGAAAGAACAGGACAAAGTCACAGGAAGAGACCTAAGTGAAATGAAGATAAATAATATGTCTGATAGAGAGTTCAAAGTAATGATAATGAAGATATTCAGTGGACATAGTGACATTAGTGAGACCCTTAGCAATGAGATAACAAAGAACCAATCAGAGATGGAGAACACAATAAATGAAATTAAAAATACATTAGATGGAATAAATAGAGACTAGATGAAATAGAATGAATCAGTGACCTGGAGAACAGAGCAACAGAAAGTAATCAAGCTGAGCAAGATAGAGAGAAAAAAAATATTCAAAATGAGGATAGACTCAGTGACACCATCAAGGATAGTAACATTCACATTACAGGCATCCCAGAAGAAGAGAGAAAAGAGGCAGGAGATGTATTTGAAGAAATAATAATTGAGAAATTCCTGAATCTGGGGAAGAAAAAAAGAAATCCAAATCCAGGAAGTGCAGAAATTCCCTAACAAAATCAACCCAAGTAGGTCCACCCAAAATACACAGTAATTGAGACACCAAAAAGTTGTGATAAAGAGATATATTTAAAAGCAGGAAGGGAAAAGAAAGCAGTGATATACAAGGGAAACCCCATAAAACTATTGATGATTTTTCAGCACAAACTTTGCAGACCAGAAAGCAGTGGCATGATATATTCAAAATGCTGAAAGAAAAATATCTGCAGCCAAGAACACTCTATCTAGCAAAACTACCTTTCAGAATAAAAGGAGAGATAAAAAGTTTCCTACATAAGAAAAAATTAAAGGAAATCATGATCTCTCAATCAGCCCTACCAAAAAAAAAAAGAGTGTTAAAGGGGACTGTAAGTGGAAAGAAAGGCCATAAGTAAGAGTGAGGAAAGAAGTAGAAAGCATAAAAGCAGCAAAAAAAAAAAAAAAAAAAGTACATCAGTATAAATCAGTCAAAGGACTCACAAAATAAAAGGATGTAAAATATGACACCATATACCTAAAACAGGGGGAATAGAGGAGTAAAGAATGGGTTCAAACTCAAGTGACCATTAACTTAATATAGACTGCTATACATGGAAGACATTATATACAAACTGAGTGGTAACTACAAATCAAAAACTAGTAATAGATATGCAAAAAATAAAGAGAAAGGAATTCAAGTATATTGTTAAAGAAAACAAACTAATCATGAAAGAAGAGAGCAGGAGAAGAAATAAATGGAGAAAAACTACAAAGCCAAAAACAACCACAAAATAAGAAACAAAATAGCAATAAATATATACTTATCAGTAACTACTGTGAATCAAAAGACATAGGGTGACAAAATGGATTAAAAAATAAAAAGATCCAGCTATATGCTGCCTACATAAGACTCATTTCAGACTTAAAGACACATGTATATTGAAAATGAAAGGATGGAGAAGCATTTATGATGCAAATGTTTGTCCAAAGAAAGCCAGGGTGGCAATGCTTATATCAGACAAAACAGACTTTAGAACAAAGACTATAACAAGAGACAAAGGACACTATGTAACCATAAAGGGGACAATCCAACAAGAAGATATAACAATTGTAAATATTTATGCATCCAATATAGGAGCAGCCAAATCCTTAAAGCAGCTAAAAACAAACATAAGGGAAATAATAGATAGTAGTACAATAATAGTATGGGACTTTACCACCCCACTTATGTCAATGGACAGATCACCCAAGCAGAAAATCAACAAGGAAACAGTGGCTTTGAGGATAGATTGGTCTAGATGGATTTAACAGATACATTCAGAACATTCCATCCTAAAACAGCAGAATACACATTCTTTTCAATTGCACATGAAACATTCTCCAGAATAGACCACATCCCTATGTTCATGGATTAGAAAAATTAATATTGTTAAAATGTCCATTTCCCCAAGCAATCTACCGATTTAATGCAATTCCTACTATCAAAATACCAATTAGAATTTACCATAGGGCCATAACAAACAATCCCAAACTTTGTATGGAATCACAAAAGACCCCAAATAGCCAAAACAATCTTTTTTTTTCCAGTGTTCCATAGCCAAAACAATCTTGAAAAAGAAAAGCAAAGCCAGAGGCATCACAACTACAAATGTCAAGTTAAATTACAAAGCTATAGTAATCAAAACAGTACAGTACTGGCAAAAAAATAGACACATAGATAATGGAACAGAATAGAAAGCCAAAGAACAAACCCATGATTATATTGTCAATTAATTCTTGACAAAGGAGGCAAAAATATGCAATGAGAAAGTCTCTTCAACAATGGTGTTGGGAAAACTGGACAGTTACATGCAAAAGAATGAAACTGGACAACTTTCTTATAGAACATACAAAAATAAACTCAAAATAGATTAAAGACCTAAATGTGATACTTGAAGCCATAAAAATCTTGAAAGATTTCTTATAAGGCAGTCATTTTTCTGACGTCGGCCATAATAATATCTTTTTTAGATATGTCTCCGGAGGCAAAGGAAATAAAAGCAAATAAAACCATGGGGAGTACAAAAAAATAAAAAGCTTCTGCACAGTGAAGTAAATAATCAACAAAACTAAAAGACAACCTATATAGAATGGGAGAAGACATTTGCAAATGATATATCTGATAAAAGGTTAGTATGCAAAATATATAAATAACTTCTACAACTCAACATGAAAAACAAATAGCCCAATTAAAAAAATGGGCAGAAGACAGGAACAGACATTTCTCCAAGAAGACATAGAGATGCCAACAGACACATGGAAAGATGTTTAACATCACTCATCATTAAGAAAATGCAAATCAGGGCACCTGGGTGGCTCAGTGGGTTAAAGCCTCTGACTTTGGCTCAGGTCATGATCCCAGGGTCCTGGGATCGAGGCCCGCATCAGGCTCTCTGCTCAGCGGGGAACCTGCTTCCCTTCCTCTCTCTCTGCCTGCCTCTCTGCCTACTTGTGATCTCTGCCTGTCAAATAAATAAATAAATAAAATCTTAAAAAAAAAAAAGAAAATGCAAATCAAAACTAGAATGAGATATCACCTCATACCTGTCAGAAAGGCTAAAATCCAAAACATAAGGAACAGGTGTTGGCAAGGATATGGTGAAAAAGAAACACTTGTGCACTGTTAATTGAATGCAAACTGCTACAGCCACTGTGGAAAAAAGTATGGAATTCCCTCAAAAGTTAAAAAAAAAAAAGAAGAAAATAGAACTTCTAAAATACTACTAAAAATAGAACTACCCTGAAATCCAGTAACTTCCCTGCTGGGTATTTACACAAAGCATACAAAAACACTAATTCAAAGGTGTATATACACACACACACACACACACACACACACATATATACATACACACACATATATATAGTTTATACATATGTGTATCTATCTATCTATCTAGATATACACACACATACATATATACACTATATGTATATAGTTTATACTATGAGATATATATCTCATAATATAAACAATACATGTGACAGATAGATATAGATACAAAAAAGAATAATATCTTACCAATAAAATGGTAAGAATAAAATCTTACCATTTGCAACAACATGGATGAAGCTACAGAGTATAATGCTAAACAAAATAAGTCAGAGAAAGGCAAAAAACATGATTTCACTTATATATGGAATTTGGGAAACAAAACAGAAGAACAAGGTAAAAAATAAATAAATAAATAAGGAGAGAGATACAAAATGAGAAACAGACTTCTCACTATAGAGAACAAACTGATGGTTACCAGAGGGGAAGTGGACAAGGAGATGGGTGGTGGAGATTAAAAAGTACACATATCATGATAAGCACTGTGTAATGTATAGAATTATTGAATCATTATATTGTACTCCTGAAACTAACATAAAACTTTTTTAACTATACTGGGATTAAAATAAAAAACTTAATAAAATTAAAAAATTTAAAAAAAAAATAAAGAACAAAGATGGAAGTTTAGACAAACACAAGGTTTGAGAGACACCTGGAATCTGAGGCCAGGTTGATTGGCAATATTTATCTGTTACATGAGGCCAGTCTTCCAAGACTAGGAGAGTTAACTGTTTCATGAAATGCACAGAAACCAGCATAGAGGCTCAAGGAAAATGAATAGGAGAATATGTTACAAACAAAAGAGCCAGACAAATCTCCAGAAACCAACCCTAGGAAACAAAGACAAGTAATTTACGCCCCCCCTAAAAAGAGAATGCAAAACGACAATCATAAAAAATGATTACTGAAATCAGAAAAGCAATGCATGAACAAGTGAGAATTCCAATGAAGAGAAAGAAAATATAAAAAGAGTACCAAACCAAAATCATAAAGCTGGAGAATACGATAAACGGACTGAAATATTTAGTAGAATAATTCAACAGCAGACTAGATGAAGCAGAAAAAAAGATTGGCAAATATGAAGGTAGGTTAATGGAAATCATTCAATCAGAGGAACAACAACAAAAAAGAAATACAGTGAAGATTGTTTAAGTTACTTATAAAATACTATTTGTGGAACAGTATACACATTATGGAGTCCTAGAAGGAAAACAGAAAGAGAAAAGGAGGGAAAAATTTTTTTTTCAAAGAAATAATAGCTGAAAATTCCCAAACCTGGGAAAGAAATTAACATCCAGATCCAGGAATCCCAGGGAAAATTATTAAGATAAATCCAAAGAGACTCATACCAATACACATTATAATTAAATTGTCAAAATTTAAAGAGAGCAACATAATTTCGAATACAGCAAGAAAAAAAGAATTTGTTGCATGTAAGAAAACCCCCATAAAACAGCAGATTTTTTTAGCAGAAACTTTGCAGGCCATAACTGAGTGGGAAGATATATTCAAACTGTTGAAAGTAATAAACTGTCAACTAAGAATATTTTCTTCAGCAAACCTGTCATTCATATTTGAAGGAGAGACAAAAGTTGAAGTTTATCACCCCTAAACCTGCCTTATAAGAAATGCTAAAGAGAGTTGTTGAAGCTGAAATGAAAAGTTATAATAAACAATATAAAAGTATAAAACTCACTAAATACAGTCAAATTCAGAATACTCTCATATTGTAATGGTGGTATGTAAATCACTTTTAACTCTTGTGTAAAGGTTACAACATAAAATATTAAAAATAACAATAAGTTCAATATTTGTTAGTGGCATACCATATAAAAAGATGTAAATTATGAAATGAAAAACACAAAATGGTGGGGGAAGAGTGTAAAATATGTAGACTTTTTGTACGTATTTGAAGATAAGTTGTCATCAGCTTAAAATAGAATTTTATAACTGGTATGTTTGTATGTAAGTCTCATGGTAACCACAAAGCAAAACTATAGTGGATATACAAAATATAAAGAAAGAATCAAAGGAGAAAAATCATCAGATCACAAAGGACGACAACAAGAGAGTAAGCAAGAAACAACAACAAAAAAAAAATCTATAAACACCTCGAAAACAAATAAATGGCAATAGTAAGCTTTTATCTATCAATAATCACTTTAAATGTAAAGGACAGAAACTTTTCAATCAAAAGATATGCAGTAGGAGTGGAGTCAAGATGGCGGAGAAGTAGCAGGCTGAGACTACTTCAGGTAGCAAGAAATCAGCTAGATAGCTTATCTAAAGATTGCAAACACCTACAAATCCAACAAGATCAAAGAGAAGAAGAACAGCAATTCTAGGAAACAGAAAATCAACCACTTTCTGAAAGGTAGGACTGGCTGAGAAATTAATCCAAAGTGACGGGAAGATAGACTGTGGGGAGAGGGGGGGCCTGGCTCCTGGCAAGCGGTGGAGCAACAGAACACTAAATCAGGACTTTTAAAAGTCTGCTCCGCTGAGGGACATCGCTCCAGAGCTAACCAGGATGAAGCCCACTCGGGGTCAGCGTGGCCTCTGGTCCTGCAGGGTCACAGAAGAATCAAGGGTGTCTGAGTGTCACAGAGCTTGCAGGTATTAGAACAAGGAAGCCGGCTACAGAGACAGAACCAAGGAGTGAGCTCTCAGCTCAGCTTGGGGTTACCTTGAACCGGTCGCAGGATGGGTGAGCTCAGAGTGTGGCCGGAGGCCAGGGAGATGGGAGTAATTGGGCCCTATTCTCTGAGGGCGCACTGAGGAGTGGGGCCTGAGCTCTCGGCTCCTCCAGGCCGGAGACTGGGAAGCCGCCATTTTCATTCCCTTCCTCCAGAACTCTACAGAAAGTGCTCAGGGAACAAAAGCTCCTGAAAGCTAACCCGAGCGGATTACTCAGCCCGCCCCTGGTAAGGGTGGTGCAATTCCGCCTGGGGCAAAGATGACTGAGAATCACTACAACAGGCCCCTCCACAGAAGATCAACAAGAACTCCAGCTAGGACCAAGTTCACCTACCAAGGAGTGCGGCTTCAATACCAAGGAGAGCAGCAGAATTCCAGAGGAGGAGAAAGCAAAGCATGGAACTCATGGCTTTCTCCCCACGATTCTTTAGTCTCGCAGTTAATTTAACATTTTTTTTTCTTTTTCAATTTTTTTTCTTCTTCTGCTAAATTTTTTTAAACTTTTACCCTTTTCTTTTTTAACACTTTTTAACTAGTGTATCTATTTTTTTTCCTTCTTTTTTATATTTTTTCTTTATTCATTTTCTTTTTTTAATTGTTTCTTTTTCTTCTGAACCTGTTTTTATCCCCTTTCTCCCCTCCATGATTTGGGATCTCTTCTGATTTGGTTAAAGTGCATTTCCCTGGGGTCTTTGCTACCCTTTTAGTATTTTACTTGCTCCTTCATATACTCTTATCTGGACAAAATGACAAGGCGGAAAAATTCACCACAAAAAAAAGAACAAGAGGCAGTACCAAAGACTAGGGACCTAATCAATGCAGACACTGGTAATATGTCAGATCTAGAGTTCAGAATGACGATTCTCAAGGTTCTGGCGAGGCTTGAAAAAGGCATGGAAGATATTAGAGAAAACCTCTAGGGAAATATAAAAGCCCTTTCTGGAGAAATAAAAGAACTAAAATCTAACCAAGTTGAAATCAAAAAAGCTATTAATGAGGTGCAATAAAAAATGGAGGCTCTCACTGCTAGGATAAATGAGGCAGAAGAAAGAATTAGTGATATAGAAGATATAGAAGACCAAATGACAGGGAATAAAGAAGCTGAGCAAAAGAGGGACAAACAACTACGGGACCACGAGGGGAGAATTAGAGAGATAAGTAACACCATAAGATGAAACAACATTAGAATAATTGGGATTCCAGAAGAAGAAGAAAGAGATAGGGGAGCAGAAGGTATATTAGAGAGAATTATTGGAGAGAATTTCCCTAATATGGCAAAGGGAACAAGCATCAAAATCCAGGAGATGCAGAGAACCCCCCTCAAAATAAATAAGAATAGGTCCACACCCCGTCACCTAATAGTAAAATTTACAAGCCTTAGTGACAAAGAGAAAATCCTGAAAGAAGCCCAGGAAAAGAAGTCTGTAACATACAATGGTAAAAATATTAGATTGGCAGCAGACTTATCCACAGAGACCTGGCAGGCCAGAAAGAGGTGGCATGATATATTCAGAGCACTAAACGAGAAAAACATGCAGCCAAGAATACTATATCCAGCTAGGCTATCATTGAAAATAGAAGGAGAGATTAAAAGCTTCCAGGACAAACAAAAACTGAAAGAATTTGCAAACACAAAACCAGCACTACAGGAAATATTGAAAGGGGTCCTCTAAGCAAAGAGAGAGCCTAAAAGTAGTAGGTCAGAAAGGAACAGAGACAATATACAGTAACAGTCACCTTACAGGCAATACAATGGCACTAAATTCATATATTTCAATAGTTACCGCGAATGTTAATGGGCTAAATGCTCCAATCAATAGACACAGGGTATCCGAATGGTTAAAAAAAAAAAAAAAACCCATCTATATGTTGCCTACAAGAAACTCATTTTAAACCCGAAGACACCGCCAGATTTAAAGTGAGGGGGTGGAAAGCAATTTACCATGCTAATGGACATTAGAAGAAAGCAGGAATGGCAATCCTTATATGAGATCAATTAGATTTTAAGCCAAAGACTATAATAAGAGATGAGGAAGGACACTATATCATACTCAAAGGATCTGTCCAACAAGAAGATCTAACAATTTTAAATATCTATGCCCCCAACGTGGGAGCAGCCAACTATATAAACCAATTAATAACAAAATCAAAGAAACACATCAACAATAATACAATAATAGTAGGGGACTTTAACACTCCCCTCACTGAAATGGACAGATTATCCAAGCAAAAGATCAACAAGGAAATAAAGGACTTAAATGACACAGTGGACCAGATGGACATCACAAATATATTTAGAACATTTCATCCCAAAGCAACAGAATACACATTCTTCTCTAGTGCACATGGAACATTCCCCAGAATAGATCACATCCTCGGTCCTAAATCAGGTCTCAACTGATATCAAAAGATTGGGATCATTCCCTGCATATTTTCAGACCACAATGCTCTGAAGCTAGAACTCAATCACAAGAGGAAATTTGGAAAGAACCCAAATACCTGGAGACTAAACAGCATCCTTGTAAAGAATGAATGGGTCAAGCAGGAAATTAAAGAAGAGTTAAAAAAAATCATGGAAACAAATGATAATGAAAACACAATGGTTCAAAATCTGTGGGACACAAAAAAGGCAGTCCTGAGAGGAAAATATATAGTGGTACAAGCCTTTCTTAAGAAACAAGAAAGGTCTCAGGTATACAACCTAACCCTACACTTAAAGGAGCTGGAGAAAGAACAAGAAAGAAACCTTAAACCCAGCAGGAGAAGAGAAATCATAAAGATCAGAGCAGAAATCAATGAAATAGAAACCAAAAAACAAACAAACAAAAAAAAACAATAGAACAAATCAATGAAACTAGGAGCTGGTTCTTTGAAAGAATTAATAAGATTGATAAACCCCTGGCCAGACTTATCAAAAAGAGAAAGGACCCAAATAAATAAAATCATGAATGAAAGAGGAAAGATCACAACTAACACCAAAGAAATACAGACAATTATAAGAACATACTATGAGCAACTCTATGCTAACAAATTTGACAATCTGGAATAAATGGATGCATTCCTAGACACACAAATTACCACAACTGAACCAGGAAGAAATAGAAAACTTGAACAGACCCATAACCAGTAAGGAGATTGAAACAGTCATCAAAAATCTCCAAACAAACAAAAGCCCAGGGCCAGACGGCTTCCCGGGGGAATTCTACCAAACATTTAAAGAACTAATTCCTATTCTCCTGAAAATGTTCCAAAAAATAGAAATGGAAGGAAAACTTCCAAACTCATTTTATGAGGCCAGCATCACCTTGATCCCAACCAAGAAACGGATCCCATCCAAAAAGAGAACTACAGACCAATATCGTTGATGAACACAGATGTGAAAATTCTCACCAAAATACTAGCCAATAGGATTCAACAGTACATTAAAAGAATTATTCACCACAACCAAGTGGGATTTATTCCAGGGCTGCAAGGTTGGTTCAACATCCGCAAATCAATCAAGGTGATACAACACATTAATAAAAGAAAGAACAAGAACCATATGATACTCTCAATAGATGCTGAAAAAGCATTTGAAAAAGTACAGCATCCCTTCCTGATCAAAACTCTTCAAAGTGTAGGGATAGAGGGCACATACCTCAATATTATCAAAGCCATCTATGAAAAACCCATTGCAAATATCATTCTCAATGGAGAAAAACTGAAAGCTTTTCCACTAAGGTCAGGAACATGGCAGGGATGTCCATTATCACCACTGCTATTCAACATAGTACTAGAAGTCCTAGCCTCTGCAATCAGACAACAAAAGGAAATTAAAGGCATCCAAATTGGCAAAGAAGAAGTCAAACTATCACTCTTTGCAAATGACATGATACTATATGTGGAAAACCCAAAAGACTCCACTCCAAAATTGCTAGAACTTGTATAGGAATTCAGTAAAGTGTCAGGATATAAAATCAATGCACAGAAATCAGTTGCATTTCTCTACACCAACAGCAAGACAGAAGAAAGAGAAATTAAGGAATCAATCCCATTAACAATTGCACCCAAAACTATAAGATACCTATGAATAAACCTATACAAAGAGGCTAAGGATCTATACTCAGAAAACTATAAAGTACTCATGAAAGAAATTGAGGAAGACACAAAGGAATGGAAAAATGTTCCATGCTCCTGGATTGGAAGAATAAATATTGTGAAAATGTCTATGCTACCTAAAGCAATCTACACATTTAATGCAACTCCTATCAAAATACCATCCTTTTTTCTCAAAGAAATGGAACAAATAATCCTAAAATTTACATGGAACCAGAAAAGACCTCGAATAGCCAAAGGAATATTGAAAAAGAAAGCCAAAGTTGGTGGCATCACAATTCCGGACTTCGAGCTCTAATACAAAAGTCATCATCAAGACAGCATGGTACTGGCACAAAAACAGACACATAGAAAAATGGAACAGAATAGAGCCCAGAAATATACCCCTCAACTCTATGGTCAACTAATCTTCGACAAAGCAGGAAAGAATGTCCAATGGAAAAAAGATAGCCTCTTCAATAAATGGTGTTGGGAAAATTGTACGGCCACATGCAGAAAAATTAAATTGGACCATTTCCTTACACCACCCACAAAAATAGACTCAAAATGGATGAAGGAACTCAATGTGAGAAAGGAATCCACCAAAATCCTTGAGGAGAACACAGGCAGCAACCTCTTTGACCTCAGTTGCAGCAACATCTTCCTAGGAACATTGCCAAAGGCAAGGGAAGCAAGGGCAAAAATGAACTATTGGGATTTTATCAAGATCAAAAGCTTTTGCACAGCAAAGGAAACAGCTAACAAAACCAAAAGACAACTGACAGAATGGGAGAAGATATTTGCAAATGACATATCAGATAAAGGGCTAGTATCCATAATCTATAAAGAACTTAGCAAACTCAACACCCAAAGAACAAATAATCCAATCAAAAATGGGCAGAGGACATGAACAGACATTTCTGCAAAGAAGACATCCAGATGGCCAACAGACACATGAAAAAGTGCTCCATATCACTCGGCATCAGGGAAATACGAATCAAAACCACAATGAGATATCACCTCACACCAGTCAGAATGGCTAAAATCAACAAGTCAGGAAATGACAGATGCTTGCGAGGATGTGGAGAAAGGGGAACCCTCCTACACTGTTGGTGGGAACACCAGAGTGGTTGTGCAACCCTCCTACACTGTTGGTGCAACCACAACAGTGGTTGCAAGCTGGTGCAACCACTCTGGAAAACAGCATGGAGCTTCCTCAAAATGTTGAAAATAGAACTGCCCTATGACCCAGCAATTGCACTACTGGGTATTTACCCTAAAGATAAAAACGTAGTGATCCAAACGGGCACGTGCACCCGAATGTTTATAGCAGCAATGTCTACAATAGCCAAACTATGTAAAGAACCTAGATGTCCATCAACAGATGAATGGATAAAGAAGAAGTGGTATATATAAACAATGGAATACTATGCAGCCATCAAAAGGAATGAAATCTTGCCATTTGCGATGACATGGATGGAACTAGAGGGTATCATGCTTAGCGAAATAAGTCAATTGGAGAAAGACAACTATCATATGAGCTCCCTGATATGAGGAAGTGGAGATGCAACCTGGGGGCTTAAGGGGGTAGGAGAAGAATAAATGAAACCAGATGGGATTGGGAGGGAGACAAACCATAAGTGATTCTTAATCTCACAAAAGAAACTGAGGGTTGCTTGGGGGAGGGGGGTTGGGAGAAGGTGGGTGGGGTTATGGACATTGGGGAGGGTATGTGCTATGGTGAGTACTGTGAAGTGTGTAAACCTGGCGATTCACAGACCTATACCCCTGGGCAAAAAAATATATTATGTGTTTATAAAAAATAAAAAAATCATTAAAAATGCAATAATGGGAATAGATTTAAAAAAAAAAAAAAGATGTGTTACATACTACCTACAACAGACTCACTTCATGCACAGACTGAAGGTAAAGGTATGCAGAAAGATGACCCATGCAAATAGAAACCAAAAGAAAGCAGGAGTAGCTACATTTATATCAGACAAAACATATTTTTAAATCAAAAACTATAAAAAAAGACAAAGATCATTATATAATGGTAATGGGTTCAATTCAACAAGAGCAAATAGCAATTGTAAATATATATGTACCTAACATCATAGCACCTATTTAGACACAACAGATATTAACAAGTATAAAGGGAGAAATAATAGATAGCAATACATTAATAGTAAAGTACTCCAATATTCCACTTTCCACAACAGATAGATCATCCAGACAGGAAATCAATAAGGAAACATTGGATTTGAACTATACGATAGACCAAATGGACACAACAGACACATATAGACTATTCCATCCCACAGTAGCAGGACACCCATTTTTCTCAAGTATACACAAACATTCAATAGGACAGATCATGTGTTAGGCCACAAAACAAGTATTAACACATTTAAGAAATTGAAATCATCTGACCATAATGGTATGAAACTAGAAATCACTATAACAGAAAGAGACCTGGAAAATTAAACAAATGAACAAAAAAACGTAGAGATTAAACAACTTGTACCTGAACAATCAATGAGTCAAAAGGAATCAAAAATGAAATCAAAAAATATATCAAGACAAAAAAAGATGGAAGTACACAGTACCACAACTTATGAGATGAAATTAAAACAGTTTTAAGCTTATAGTAATAAGCACCTACATTAACAAAAAAGAAAGATCTCAAATCACAATCTAAGTCTATATCTCACAGAACTAGAGAAAATAAGAACCAGGGTGGGCACCTGGGTGGCTTAGTCAGTTAAGCATCTGTGGCTCAGGTCATGATTACAGGGTTGTAAGATTAAGCTCCACATCAGGCTCTGCCCTCCAAGCAGAGCCTGCTTGAGATTCTTTTTCTCTTCCTCTGCCCCTCCCTTTGCTCATGTGCTCTAAGTAAATAAAATATTTTTAATGAAAAAATAAGAATAAACTAAGCCCAATGTTAGAAGGAAGAAAATAACAAAGCTCACAGTAGAAACAAATGAAATAGAAATTAGATGGTCTATAGAAAAGCCAATGAAACTAAGAGTTGGTTCTTTGAGAAGGTAAACAAAATTGACAAATCTTTAGCTAGACTAACTCAGAAAGAAAGAGAGAATATTCAAATAAATAAAATCAGAAGTGAAAGAGGAGACATTACAACTGATACTGCAGAAATACAAAGGGTTATAACAGAGTATGATAAATAATTATATACCAACAAATTGGGTAATCTAGAAGAAATGGATAAATTCCTAAAAATATACAACCTAATAAGAATGAATCATGAAGAAATAAGAAATCTGAACAGACCAATAATGTGCAATTGATTTGATTATATATATGTGATTGATTGGGTAATCTCCTGAAAAATAAATGTGTTATTGATTTGGTAATCTCCTGAAAAATAAAAGTCCAACACCAGATTTCTTCACTGGTAATTCTACAAAACACTTAAAGAACACTTGATACCAATCTTTCTCAAACTCTTCCAAAAAGATGATGAGGAGAGAACACTTCCATAATCATTTTATAAAGCCAGCATTACCCTAACACCAAAGCCAGACAAGAACACTATAAGAAAAAAAGATAATGGGCCAATGTCCCTAATGTACATAAATGCAAATATCCTTAACAAAATACTAACAAGCCGAATTCAACAACAGATTAAAAGAATCATATATCATCATCAAGTGGGATTTATCCCTGGATGCAAATATAGCCTAACATCTGCAAATCAATAAATGTGATCAATACATCATATTACAGAATGAAGGATGAAAGTCATATGATCCTCTTAATAGATGCAGAAAAAGTGTTTGACAAAATTTAGTACCCTTCCATGATAAAAGCTCTTAGCAGATTAGATATAGAAGGAGTCAAAAGAATAAAGGCAATAAATGATTAGCCCACAACAACACATTCAATGGTGAAAAGCTGAAAGATTTTTCTCTAAGATCAAAAACAAGATAAGTGTGCCCACTTTCACTACTTCTATTCAAACACAGTACTGGAGGTCTTAGCCAGAGCAATAAGACAATAAAAGAAGTAAAAGATCAAAATTGGAAGATGGGAAATAAAATGTCTCTGCAGATGTCATGAGGTTATATCAGAAAATCCTAAAACTTAAAAAAAAAAAAAGTTAAAACTAATAAATGAATTTTGTTGCAGGATACAATAATCAACATGCAAAAATCAGTTGTGTTTCTATACAACTATCAAGTTATTAAAAAAAAAAAAAGGAAACAATCCCATATACAATAGCCTCAAAAACAAGAAAATACTTAGAAATAAATTCAACCAGGGAGTTAAAAGACCTGCACACTGAAAACTGTAAGACTTTAATGAAAGAAACTATAGAAGATACAAATAAATGGAAAGATATTCCATGTTTATTAATTGGAAAAATATTGTTAATGTTCACACTATCCCAAATCATCTATAAATTCAATGCAATCCCTATCAACATCATTTTTCACAGAAATAGAAAAAGCAACCCTAAAATTTGTATGGTGTCACCAAATGCTCTGAATAGCTAAACAAGTAAGTAAGAAAAACAAAGCTGGAGGTATCACATGTCCCCATTTCAAACTGTATGACAAAGCTATAATCAAAATAAAATGGTACTGGCATAAAAACAGCCACAAAAATCAATAGAAGAGAATAGACAGCTCAGAAATAGATCCACACATATTTAATCAGTGAATTTTTGACAAAGGGTCCAAGCAGACACAATGGAGGACAGATAGTCTCTTTAATAAATAGTGCTGGGGGGCACCTGGGTGGCTCAGTGGTTAAAGCCTCTGCCTTCAGCTCAGGTCGTGATCCCCGGCTCCTGGGATCGAGCCCCGCATCTGGTTCTCTGCTCAGCAGGGAGCCTGCTTCCTCTTCTCTCTCTGCCTGCCTCTCTGCCTACTTGTGATCTCTGTCAAATAAATAAAAATAAAATCTTTAAAAAAAAAATAGTGCTGGGAAAACTAAATGGCTACATGTAAACAAACAAAATTGGACCCTTATTTTGTATTATGTGCAAAGTGGATTAAAGATTAAAGATTTAAACATAAAATCTGGAACTATAAAACTCCTAGAAGAAAACATAAGGGAAACACTGCTCAACATTGGTCTTGGCAATGATTTTTTGGGGTTTAACACACAAAGTCCAAACAAACAATAAACAAAAAAATGGGGCTACATCAAAGTAAAGTCTCTGCACAACAAAGGAAACAACAAAATGAAGAAGCAATCTGCTGGATGGAAGAAAGTATTTGGAAACCAAAAAATAAAAGTTTTACAACTTAATGGCAAAAAAATAAAACAAACTTTAAAAAATCACCCAAATAAGAAATGGGCAAAGGACTTGGATAGACAGTTTTCCAAAGCAGACATATAAATGGCTAAAACATACATGAAAAGGTGGCCAACACCACTAATCATCAAGGCAATGCAAATCAAAACTACAATGAAATACAACTTCACATCTGTTAGGATGGCTATCATCAAAAAGTCAAAATATAGCTATTAGCAAGGATGTGGAGAAGAGGGAACCTAAACCTTAAGCACTCTTGGTAGGGATAAAAACCTGGCACCAGTATTATGGAAAACAGTATGGAAGTTCCTAAAAAATTAAAAATTTAACTAACATATGATCCAGCAATCCCATTTCTGGGCATATATCCAAAAGAAATAAAAATAAAACCACCACCTCAAAGAGATATTTGCACTCCCATACTCATTGCAGTGTTGCATTATTTACAGTTGCAAGATATGAAAACAACCTAAATGTTCATCAATGAATAAATGGATAAAATGTCACACATACACACACACACGCAAGCACACACATGTAGTAGAATATTATTCAGGCTTTAAAAAAAATCTTCCTTTTACAACAACATGTATGAAACTGTAGGACATTATGCTAAGTAAAATAAGACAGACACAGAAAGTCAAATATTACATGATCTCATTTACATGTGAATCTAAGACAAAAACAAAAACTGAACTTATATACAAGAGAGTACAATGATGGTTACCAGAGGATGGGGGTGGGAATAGAGGTATTTAAAAAAAGAAGAAGAGAAGAAAGTAGAATGGTGATTGCCAGGGCCTTAGGGGACAGGTCATGGGGAGTTACTATTTAATCAGTACAGAGTTTCTGTTTCACCCAATGAACAGAGTTCTGTCATGGATGTAGTGATAGTTGTGTAACAATATGAATGTATTTAATACTACTGAACTGTACACCTAAAAATGGTTAAGATAGTAAATTTGATGTCATGTGTATCTTATAATTAAGAAATTAGAACAAATTACTATTAAAAAAGCGGGACCTATAGAATTAATAGGAATAACAACAACAGCAATGATGATGATGATAACAATAATAATAATACGACCTAAGCCTTCACTTTAAAGAATGGAGAGTCTCTGATAATCATTTAAAAAATCTTAATTTTAATTAAAGTAAAGAAGTGCAATAAATAGACTTGTCACTGATTAGAGCTTGTTAGGATTATTAGGATTTAATCCATATTTGATGCAAATCCATACTTGATGCATAAGTCATGTCCACCTAACCCAGGCCTGTACTCCTTAACTACAGATAATAAATAAATAAATAGATAGATAAATAAATAAATAAAAATATATAAATGGAAGGAAAAAAACAAAAATGAAGATCCTGTTTAGAAGTATATTAAAAACAGTCTTTAATACAGATTCTGTAGGCTCAGATTCTTGGCTGATAGAACAAAACTTCCCCTTGACAACTCTATAAAGAAAACAATTGACTGATCAAATTCACAATGTTAAAAAAGAAGGCTATTAAAATTATTTCAGTAGAAAGTTTTAAGTATATTTAAATAATCCATTTAAGATAAAGTAAATGTTAATAAAAAAGAAATTAGAAATTTTGCCCATGTTGTATTCTGCATATATTCAGTATTTTACAACTTGCCACTAGTTCATCTGTCCTCCTCATTCCAAGCAGTTCAACTCTGAGATTTTTTTTTTTTTAATTTAAACACTGATAATTCAGTAATTCAAATACTGCTTCTAGGGGTATATTCAGGTTTTGTGTGGCTTCTACAATTTAGAGAGCCCTCTCTAAGAGTAAGAATAAAAAGGAATAAGTCTATGAAAACACATTGGTAGAGTCCTTCATGCAAAGGTTATGAGTTGCATAGTAGACATAGAGATATACCTATCTCTCCTTTCCTCATTTTATTATCAAGGAAGAATTGATTTCTTCCGCTTTAGTGCAATCATACACTCTCTGAAAAACTAACTAAGAGAATACTTTTCTAACAGGTCTTAATTTACCATCTAGACATTTTTTTCCCCCAGCAGGGATTCTCTGGGCTTCTTACAGCAGGGGGCCTAATGATCCCCTTTCTGTTTCATGTTTTTGAGAACAAAGCCTACAGTTCATTTTCCCTTATAATGGCATGTTCTTGTGACTACAGAGATTTCTTTTTAACCATACCCTTCTTTCTACTAATTTTATAAAACGAAGATCACAAGGAAAGAGTGAAGCAAATGTTTCCATGAGTCCCTCCACCAATAAGAAACAAGTTCAGCTGTTTCTCAGAAGATTACCAGGCAAACAAATAGCCGTTCCCTGTGTTAATATGCCAGGATATAGAATTTTACTACGTTGTTAAAACACTACTAGTAAACAGGATGCAAAAATGCAACAGATTTATATTTGTACTTGGATAGCTATAAATGGCAGTAGTGTAGACACAGAAATTGTTTAAGGAATCTGAATTACAAAGGAGAATATAAAATCAAGAAAATATAAAGACAAGTGTAAGCCAGATTAATATTTGCAACTTGTCTTTGTTCTCTGATTGCAGTATTCTAAAAACATGAGAGAGATGAAAGATGAAGAATGGAAAGAAATGAGAATGGGTAAGAAAAATTACTACTGGCCAACATTGTTGGTACTTTGATTAGTACTAATTATTATCACATTTAAGTGAGTTAGCCACATACAATACATTTGGAAAGTTCAAATCCATTAAAATGAATTTTAATTCAACATTTTATTTTTCTTTATTCAGCATTTTCCTACATGAAAAGCTCTCATGGAAAGTGTGGCTACATATTTCTAATTTCTTCAGTTTCTCACCAAGCAATCAAGAATATATGCTCATTCAGGGTGCCTGAGTGGCTCAGTCAGTTAAGCATCGAACTCTTGATTTCAGCTCAGGTCATGATCTCAGAGTTACCGGGCGAGCCCTGTGTAGGCCTTTGCACTAAGCACAGAGCCTGCTTGGGATTCTTTCTCCCTCTCTTCCGCAGCCCCTTCCCACCAGTCTTTCTTTCTCTCTCTCAAAAAAAAAAAAAAAAAAAAGAGTATATGTATGCTCATTAATTTTAAACCATTGATTCGAGACTAACAATGAGTCAACATACTGTATGTGCTGGAAAGGCTGACATAGAAAGAGCTTTATTCAATATTTGTTTTTATTATTATCTCCATACCGTCTTACTAAATAGACTACTTATGAATATGGTAATGAATAATTTGTACTCATAGTTTGCTTTTGTTAAACAAAGCAGCAGAATCTACCTCAGGGGAATCCTGATTTAAGTCTCAGCTTAAAATATCCCTGTCAGTTAGGAAGTGTTAGACTTCAAGTTTCCTCCAAGCCCCTGAACTGAGACCTCATTGATGTTTTGTCATTTCCTTGAGAGACAAAGAGGCTACCTCCTGAGAAAACAATTGTAAACGGTTGAGCAAATAATTGCTGCCTTGTAATTCTACATCGTGCTTCATGATCTCAGGGCTTATGTCTAGGAGATAACATCTGAGCTAATGTATCAGCCAAAATCCATAAATTCTAGGGTGAAACATAGTACATACAATCTATTTCCCAAGAATTAATAAATATTAAAAAATAGAAAAAACACCATTTCCATCACTTTAAAAACACCCATGGAAGCCCACATACACACATACAGACCCCCAGAACATGTGTGGGAAGCCATTCGGGATGATCTGTCGCAAAGAGATAGAGCCACCTCTCCTTAGAGCAGTGCCCTAGGAAGCATGGGCTAGCTACATATATCAAACCAGAGGCTGCTAAACATTCCTTCCATGCCTTCTTTCCTCCCTCTCCTTCCCTTTCAAAGAAAAAGGGTATTTTTTAAGAGCCTCCAACTAAACTGTTGCTTATTGCATTTCATCAATTTATGGACTCCATGAAAGCCAATATAAATTCTATCCTACCTAAATGTAGAGTCAGTTTATATTTTGGCTCCTCCTAATCAACCCTTGGGAAACTAGATCTGTTTACCTATTTTAATTACAAAACAAATTTTCAGGGAAAGGGGTGAGATGAGATATACTTCCTCTGACTCTCTCTAAGTATTTGTGACTTCTTGAACACTATGACATGGCATTACCACTTTTGACCATGGTTCACACTCTGTAGCATAAGGATGTAACACAGGGTGGTGGTTGAAGGCATGACCTCTTTGGTCTGATCTCAGTGCTGATGCATTGTTACTGAGTAACATTTGACAAGCTACATAATTTTCCAAGTCTCAGTATTCTCATCTATAAAATGGGAATAATAACAGGACAAAACTGAGATTGTGATTCTAGGAGTATTACATGAGTTAATGCAGGTAAAATATTTAGAATGGTAACTTCCACAGGGTAACACTCAATAAGTACCAGCTATTGCCTTTAGAAAAAGATGATTCTCTTATAGGAAAAGCATATAGCCTAAAAAAGATTTTATGCATATTCAGGGATTCTACCACATGTCCATCCCCTTCACTTGAGACATTCAAATTCTTGCCATATTCTTTTTTCAAAGTTTTTCAAATTCACAGTATGTTCTTCTCCAAATTCCAAAATCCCTTTGATATCTAAAGACAGCCAGGAGCTAGAGGACAGCTTTGGCCCAAGTGATCTTATTTATTTGTTCTTAGAGAAAACAATTTTTAAATACATACTATGTCCATGCATTGTGTTAGCCATTTGGAATTGTAACAAGAGAAATGAAAGACATTGTTTCAAGTCTCCTAACTGAGGTGGGGGGATGGGAAGAGGAATGGGAAGATAAATAAGTGAATCAAAAGTTTTCTGCATCATCCTTTCTTTTAATGTGTAAGTGATAATAGTTTAAATCATTATCCTGTCTTGTGTCCTATATCCTAATCTGTTGTTTTTGCTGTTGCTGATGCTCTAAGAATTTCCAATAAGTTCTAGTACATTCTATGATTTGTGTCGGATTGCCATCAGTCACCCCTCCCTCAGACTGCTGCACTGGCTTCTATCACATGGAGCATTCTCTCCAAGCCACTTTGTTTGCTCTGCTCAACTCTCTGATCTGCTTCATCTTCAAGCATGAATAGAGGTAAAACTGAAGGATGTAAGAAGGCAGGGACCAAATGTGAGGATTGGTACTTTATCATAACCCCAGAACCTACTAGCACAGTGCCTGGCCTCTAGTAGGCGCACTATAAATACTTCATTCCTTCCTCCTATTGAATAGAGGAAGGAATACATGAAAGAATTATTGAACAAATTCATAAGACAATAAAGAAGAATTTTATTCTTCACTCCTCTGTCCATAAGTCCTGGACCCACATATATGGACAGTCAAAAAGCATTAAAAGACATTCAGTTATTGTATTAATTTCTGGGGTACCAGGGTGGCTTAGTTGGTTGAGCCACCAACTCCTGGTTTCAGCTCAGATCATGATCTCAGGGTGATGAGACTGAGCCCCAAATATGATTCTCTCTCTTCCTCTGTCCCTCCTCTCCTTCTCTCTCTCTCTCTCTCTCTCAAATAAATAAATAAATCTTTTAAAAATATGTATTAATTTTTACAATAATACCCTCTGCTCATAAAGAAAGACAATTTTTGTTTCATATTATTTAATAGTATTCTAAAATCAAGCATCTCAGTGTATCTACGGTCTTGTATCTGTATAATTCAAAAGGTTCTCCACAGTAGTCCTTCTCAAAATAAAGGTAACGCTTTCTTCTTCTCCTCCAAGGATGAATTTCAGCTTCCATTTTCCCCTCTCTTCCAATGTAGAAACAGTTGAAAATTTTAAAATAGCTCATATCGGTCCTGCTATAGGATGGTAGTAGTGGTGATAATGTTGACCATAGAGTTAACTATTATGTAAGCGTTTTAATTGTAATACTTCAATGTTCCGTAACGGGCGGTCCATGAACTAGGAACTATAACCTCCATTTATAGATAGGGAAATTGAGGCTTACTGAGGTTGGAACTATGGTGAGTAAATGGTGTAGTAGGACTCAAATCCAAGTGTGCTTACTCTCGAGCCTCACAATTTGGTAAAGGAGTAATCATGTAGGTGCAGATCAAGACCAAATGGTAAGTAGTAAGCTCTACCACCACAGAGTTAATTGCTATGTGTCTTATGTACTTCTTATGGGGGTAATTATACTTACCATCTCGTTGACTTTACTCTGTTCATTCAGCTTGGTTTGAGCAATAGAATATGAGCTGAAATGCCATTTGTCATATCTAAACAGAGATTTTACACACAATTATGTGGTTCAGCTCAGCCTCTTACTCTTCTCTTCTACCGTAAGAAAGTATAGGTCCCACATATGAGAGCAGAGATAATAGCTTGATAATAAGCCAGTGAAATTTGGGGTTGTCCGTTTGGAACAATGTTGACTAATACTACTGATAGATTATAAGTTTATACTTAGTTGAAGAAAAAAAAGATGCAATAAGCTCTATGAAACATATATGTCTGGGGGAAAAGGGAGAAAGACAAAAAGCAAATGCCTAAAGAAATCATGAAAGAAAATTTTTAAATATATTGTTTAAAAAGAGAGAGAGGGGGCGCCTGGGTGGCTCAGTGGGTTAAGCCGCTGCCTTCGGCTCAGGTCATGATCTCAGGGTCCTGGGATCGAGTTCCGCATCGGGCTCTCTGCTCGGCGGCGAGCCTGCTTCCTCCTTTCTCTCTCTCTCTGCCTGCCTCTCCGACTACTTGTGATTTCTCTCTGTCAAATAAATAAATAAAATCTTTAAAAAAATAAAAAATAAAAAAAGAGGGTGGGGGAGAGAGATATTAACCTCACCTTATCCAAAGGGATCATTTGTTACTTAAAGTTTCAAAATGAAAATGGAAAGGGGAAAGAAAATAAAAACAGAGTACACTTGAGTCAGTAAGAAAAATAAAAACTGACTATATAGAAGAAGCTCATCACAATGGAGTTTTTCTGTTTTCTGAAAATATTAGAGATGGAATTCAAGGTCCAAGTATGGTGAATCGAAGGGCTCATGATAACTAAGTGCCAGGTTACGATGCCAAGCCCATTGCATTCAATGAGAAAGTACCATTAAAATCTCACAAATACTCTTCTTAACCCTGCCCCTATTACAGGTGACAAAGCTGAGCTCTACAATGAAGTCATGAAGATTGTAAGAGGCAGAGACAAGATTTCAATACACTCAGTCTAGCTCCATAATCTGTGCATCTGAATGCTCAGTAATGTTATTTTCTTGTTATAGGAAAAGTAAAACTTTTTTTTTTTTTACACTGAATGAGAAAGACTATAGAAGAGTTTGAACTTAAACAAATCATCTTATGAGTGGAGAGAAGGTTAAGAACATTTTGTCTGAAATCAGTGTTTCTCTTTGAAAGGTGATGTGAGAGAATGAGGATGCTGGTGGGAATGTGGGATTGTTGGTAGGGGTAAAAGAGAGGGACTTGCACATGAAAAGATTCAAACACAAAGTGGAGGACTCAGCAGTGATATCATTCTGTCCAGTGATGTCACTTCTTCCAGCAGTGCCTAGAAACTCGGGTGTAAGAAATGTACACAACTGATGATGGGTCTGATTTAGAGTTGAGGGCGCACAGGGCAGGTACAGTGGAAGAACAAGGACATGGAGAGCCAGAAGCCCTGAGGTATAAGCGGAAGAAAGAAAAGCCAGAAGAGAGAAGTAAATACTTCTCCAAATAGTCATGGAGAGGTATTTCCCCTTCTTTTGCCCAGATGGGAGATAGAAGTCCCCATAACTTTCACCCTTATAGTTATATCTATTATGTAATACTTTTCCTCATATCCCTCCTTTTGCTTGTATAAGATAGAAATGTATTAATTTTGTTTTTGTTTTTTCTCTTATTTATTTCTAAACCTATCTCTACAATCTTATGGCATTACACAGACTCTGGGAGATAAATAAGAAGCATAACCGGATCTATGCTTACAAAAATAAACAAACAAAACAAAGTAACAACAAAGGTCGAGAATTGTTCAAGTTATTAATCATGCCACAGAAATATCCCATGTAGCTGTATTTAAAACATGTCTTCTAGTAAGTTGCAAAAGTGATACTGATTCTTCACTCCAGTCCGAATCCACATCCTTCTCCCATCAAGAAGGGGAACTATTTCTCCTCCCCTGGAGTTTGCACCTGCCCTTTGATCTACCTTGGCCAACAGAATACAGCAGAAGTAATGACATGTCGATCCAAGCCTAAACCTCAAGAAGTTCTGCATACTTCTCCAGTTTCTCTTGGAATCCTAGCAGACGTTGTGGAAATAAGCCCTGGCTTGCTAACTAGAGGATGGAAGATAAAGATAAAGATAAAGATCACATGGAACAGAAAGGAGCCATATCAGTTGAGGGCATTCCAATGAGCCAGCTCCCAGCCAGCTGGACAGATATGCAGGAGCCAGCCCAGCTAGGACCAGAAAAATCTCCTAGCTGAACCCAGCCTAAGTTGTTGACTTGCAAAATTATGACATAAACAAACAAATATGACCGCTAATTTCAGGGTAATTTGTATGCAGCATAAGGTAACAGATTCATTGAAACCACTGATTGTGACCTTTTAGCAGGTCTAGATCTGATCCCTGTGAGCTGAGGGAATATGTCTTTGTCATTACTGGTCTCTTCAGTTTGAATAGGCAGGAATCCCAAAGTGGCAAGACAATGCCTCATAGATCTAGGTCAAGATGACAAGTTAGTGGTTCATCCTCTGCTATCCTGAAGCCCCAAATCATATGAAGACAGCTAATTATGTGGTCTGCCTGTACTAGAGGAGACTGTTTTGCCTTGCATTTGAGTTTTCATGGTCTGGAATTTAGAGTTGTTATCTGACAACTCTTCTCTGTTGCTTGCCCAATAGTAGACGAGGCAAGATTGGGGGAGGGGGGATCTTGAAGGAAGCAAGAGGTTCCTTCCCAAGGGAAAAGATGAAACATCCATTTTCAAGAGAGACTATATGATACAGGGATCAAATGCTGATCATGTCTCAGGGACAAGATATGGAAATAAAACAAACAAACAAACAAAGACATATCCTCCTTGCCTTGGCTTGAATACAGAACTTATCAGGGGTCTGGTAAATCAGTGACAATGCCTACCTAGGAGCAGTGACAGAACAAGAGTTGACAGTGATGTCTGGCTGAAGAAGGCAAAGGCTCTGTGGAAAAGGTAGGCAACATGGTGCCCAGCTATAAGGAAATATATCAGTGAGGATCTATAAAGTACTTTCTGAAAACACCAAGAAATAACCAAAGGCAACATACATGCAGAGAGTAAACCCTGAATAGAACTATTAAAGTGGTCCTACCTGGATGCACTGACTGGAGCTAAGTTCTGGAGAAATTGGTGGTACTTTAAAGATTTTATTTATTTGTCTCAGAGAGAGAGGGAGAGAGAGCGAGCACAGGCAGACAGAGTGGCAGGCAGAGGCAGAGGGAGAAGCAGGCTCCCTGCCAAGCAAGGAGCCCGATGTGGGACTCGATCCCACGACGCTGGGATCATGACCTGAGCCGAAGGCAGCTGCTTAACCAACTGAGCCACCCAGGCATCCCGAAATTGGTGGTACTTTAAATATTGTGAGACATAACATTTTGCGAATGTCAATCAAAATAATTTAAAATATTAACGAAGTCTGGAAAAAAGGTTGTAAATCAGCGTTTTGATTTTCAAGATCAACAACTTGACAACAACATGAGAGAAACAGTGATTTCTTGCCTTGTGAGGAAACATGAACTCTGTCTCCACATCCTCTCAGCCACTGCAACCTCTCCCTGCTGCTCCTGTCAGTCTAACTACTAACACCACAGTCCGTAAAGTCAGCTGGTGTCCCCCATGGTGAAATGTTTTCTTCAGATTCTCACTGAGCCCCTTGCTGGTCGGCATCAGTGCTGCTCTCACAGGAAAGCGATGGCTGAGCAGTCCAAGAAGGCTGCCTCTGTTCCCGTGCCATTGCGTGACTTGACAACCCACAGCAAGAAGGCCACCCGCTCAGATGCCAAACAAATGTTCTCAACCTGAAAAAGACAGGGATGTTTTCATTGGCCTCTGCAATCAGCCTGTCAGGTTGGAGGAGAGGAAGTCGGGGGAGAAAAGGAGAAAGCCTTCCAGCCCACACTCTTCCACACCATCTTGGCAAAAGAATTGTAACTGCTCTGTTTGTTTACTAACAAGGATACCAAAGGCCTCTTCCTGCCTTGGGCTTTACATATTGATAATGTCAGAGGAAAAAAAAAAAAAGGTAAAGAAAAAAGACTGGGTTTTATTATTATTGTTATTATTCTCTTCTTTGCCTCACAGAATGTCATCAAAGAACTATGACTTGTTACTCAGGAAGGTGAAGGCATTGCTGATATGGCCTGAGGAGATTTTACTCTTTGCAAATAATCACACCTATCAGGTGTTCTGGACCTACCCAGGTATAACAAGGCCCATTTTCAAAATTCTCTCTTTTAAATATGACAAATGTTGGCAGAGGAAAGGATCTAGAATTTCTCTGCTTTTGCAGTATATAATAGTAATGCATTTTTTTTTCTTTTACATCTTTAACGCCGGTCTCCAGTGTGATTTAAAATGCACTGAATTCACAGATTCTTTTGTCTAGTACCGAAGTGCTATTACTAATAGGACACACAAACGTATACAGGTAAGATTATTACTGTTTTCAACCCAGAAATAATTCAATAAGTTGAATTTAAATTTGGTCACCATCATTCTGTTGGATGCTTTAAGAAGCATTGTATTTCCAGACACAGAAAGGATCCAAGTGTGTGTACAGGATGTAATTCACCTCTCCCTATCAGAGGCAGGAAAAGGTTAAGAATGCAGATTCCTAGATCCGGAATGAATCAGCCTTTCCAGGCATGGGTTACAGTTGCCAGTACTTTAAATAGTTCCCCCCAAAGATTCTTGTTTAATAAGCCAGATGCAGTTTGCCATATCTGCAATTGAGATATCATCAGACACCAAGATGTTATTAGTAGCTTCTTTCTGTTTGTTTGTTTTGCATTTTTTAAAAATGAAATGCCTATGTTTGCAAGAGCTCTGTGAGCTGGAAAAGATAACATCCTGGCTTTCTAGAAGCTCTATAGTAGACACCCTGATGCATATGAACATGTAAAATTCGTATTTGCCCACAAACAATAAGTGAGCTCTTAGACACTTGATTATGGGTAACTTGATTCCTGAAATGAAATTGGCAGTTGGTAGTGGAAAAATGAACTGTGACTTAACTTCTCCAGTGAGGAAATCATTCCCCTAGGAGGACTTCAGTGTCCTTTTCAAGGAGATGGGGAAGTGTGCCTGACAAGTTTAGCCATAAAAGGCTCGGAAGATGTAATGGACAAAAGGACAGTGGGCTCACAAGAAGAGTCTCAAAGGAGAACAAAGGATAATACAGCAGTTGTTCACTGTAAAAGGCTTTGAAAGGTTCATGGAAACATACCACAGTGGAAAGGATCTAACAAGGGATCAGAAGACTCAGATTTTATGGTGATACCAAGGTTGTCCTAGGGGAGTCTTAGTGTCCCTACCCCCAATTCCTAACAACTTCCCAGCTGCCCCAAGTGTTTTCAATAATAATGGCATCCTTTAATACGGACAACTGACATTTCTCTATCTTTGAGTTAACAACGAGTAAATCATCTTTAGAAAACCATTTTGGGGGGTGCCTGGGTGGCTTAGTCAGGTAAGTGTCAGCCTTTGGCTCAGGTCATGATCCCAGGCCTTGGAATCCAGGCCTGGATGGGGCTCCTCACTCAGCAGGGAGCCTGCTTCTCCCTCTCTCTCTAACCCTCCCCCTGCTTGTGTGCTCTCTCTGTCAAATAAATAAAAAAATTAAAACCTTAAAAGAAAGAAAGAAAACGTTGCCATTTTTATTGATCTGCAACACAAATCTAATTTTGAAAATACATTTGCTGGACATGAGAGCTTCAAGACAACCTCCCTCATTTTCCTTCTCATTGACTAAATCTCTCTAAAAGGAAACATTGCTTTTGTTCTAGTCCTGTCTTAGAAAAATTTCTCCTTCTCTTTGAATGAAATTTTTTTCCCCATCAGAAACACTCAGGGTTGGTCTTTGTGACTTCTGTCATCACAGAACTAAAATATTATACTTTCCTTATGCTTATGCTAGAAAACATTAGCACTTTGTTATTTCCAAACCCAAACCCCAAATCATCGTATGCTGTGCTCCTTAATTTGTGATGAGACTCTGCTTGTTCTGATTTGATCTCTTGATAGTTGCTAATTTTCTGATGGTAGAAAAAGACATTAATTCCATAAATGGGCCACTGGTGACCAGGGGCTCTGAAATGCTAAGCTTTAATGGTTAGCAACTCCGTTCTCAGCACGAGTCGATTTTTCTCTTTGCACATACCACAGATTCTATGTCTGTTTCTGTGCCAACTCCTGGCACACACCCACACCACCCTCACTCACCATGATCAAGTTAAATGTGTATCAAAATAAACCCCAAACATTGTAAAGCCTTATAGAAAATTTTCTCCCTCTCTGTTTTTGTGAGTTTTGCGAATACTGTAAATTTTGTTTTTAACCAATGGATGCCATCCTGTGGGGAAACGTGGTAATACAGGGCCATTGCTAATTCACCTCTGGCCGGATCTGATGCAATTAGCAATAGCCCAGTATGCATTTTATACTCCGCTAGCTCTGGGATTGAGCTGGAATAAACTCAGGATGGTTCCCACCAAAAACTCTGACTCCCATTGGTGATTGCAGCCTAAATTATTTGTTGAAAGGCTTCTAGCAAACTCAATAAAGGAACTGGTTTTGTTCCACGGATGATTATATTTCCTACTACAAATACAAAATCTTCTGTCTTCACAACATCCCCTGAAAAGTCTGCACAATGATTTCTTTTCTTCAAGAAGAAGAAAGAAAGAAAGAAAAAACAAAACAACAACAACAAAAAAAACCTGTGAGGTTACATCTTAGTGAGGTAAGAACTCAATTCTGTTTTATAACTGAGCTTACTGCCCACCTCACCAAATGAATCAACCTGATTAGCTGTCGAGTACAAACTGCTGAGAGCTCACCATGGCGCGGTCACCTTTACACTTAACAGCACAGGAAAATTACAATTTCAAAAAAAACATTTAGTCACTTACTCTAAAATAGCAAATCCAGTCATTGTCATGAGTGTTGCTTAACACAATTTCATGCCCTCTCAGCCTTGCTGAGCTTCTTCTCGTCACTGTCTCTGCCCCCAGGGAAGGTGAATGAGGAAAGCTGGCAGCCCCACCCCAGGCAGCTGCCGAAAAAACCCCTAAAACCCCACCAGAAGTCTGCCATCCTAGAGACGCCAGGAGAGGAAAGCGACAGACTGGGAGTGACCCTTCTGAGGAACCACTGTTGTGCAAGAGCGTTTATCCTGGGTGCAGGTCAGCTGTATGTTATTCCTGGAGTCTATGTTTATCTTCTTTCCCCGGTGCTCGAATAGCATTCTGGGCGATGCCACCATCAGACACAACTGCGACCCTCTTGGGCTAAAGAATCTGAATGTTTTTCCCATCTTCACTACGTGGGTATGAGCTCCTGGGAAGCAAGAAAAGCCATACACAACTTTCAATCTTTCAAATAAGTAAATAAAAACAACAAAACAAAACAAAATGAAACAAGTAGTATTCTGTAAGCATCCATTACTTATAAGTTGACTTTAAAAAGAGAGAGGAAGAGAAACACCTAAGGCTATAGTCACCTCTTGGTTAGGGAAGATTTCTCTAAACTGATTGTATCATAGGAAAAATTATGCTAATTTTCAAAATGGTCAATTTCCCCCAATAACAAAGAAAATTCAAAACTTTAAACAGGAAGCTCTTCAATAACGGTGAACACCCAGCTCACCCAGCACACAGAAGAGAGACAAACAATAAAATACTGAGCAAAAGTGAAAGAATGGGTGACAGCTAGATCATCAACTTCATTTACAACTACCTTATATGGTTAGAACAGGGTGTTTCAAGTTTGGCACTGTTATTAGCATTTTAGGCTGGATAATTCTTTGTTGTGTGGGTGGGCAGGCACTGTCTTGTGCATTATAGGACATACGGTAGCGTCCTTCGCCTATACCCATTAGACACCAGTAGCACCTCTCCCACAGATGTGACAACCAAACAACAGCTCCAGACAACGCCAAATGTCCCCTAGAGGTCAAAACCATCAGCTTAGAGTTAATTTGTACTTATCAGGGACTCTCCAAAATGAATAAAGTGTATCATAGATTTTTACATCATAGGCGTCTTCTAGTAAGTGGATATCTTTCTGCCTTTCACCCAGTTTTTTGGACTCAAATTAAGAATGTAAAGCAGAGAGGGTAGGAATACCAGATCCTCAATATCACTGCCTCTTAAAGGCATTACATTTTCCTAAATTCTCAGTGCAGGCCTCTGACTCACTGGAAAACCTGGACTGGATTATGCAGCGGAATGGCAACCACATTGAGTCCAGGCCACTCAATGGGTAAGAGAGGCCTCTGCCACATCAAGATTTTGAGGATCTCTGGATCTAAACAATTTCAGAAATTTCATATTAGAATCCTAGAAAAAGGTTAAGACTCTGTGTAACCAATAATGGAAAAGTTAATTCAAACCAGTTTTCAAAAGTGGGGAGAAGTGTTGATTGCAAAAATGAAAATTTTTTTGATACATCAGGCTTCAGAATTGGCAAATCTATGATTGCATGAAGAAGGAGTCTATTCCTCCCTCCCCCCCACCCCCACTCTACCATCTACAGAGAAGATCATCTTTTTTTCTTTCTTCTTTCCCTTTCTGTCTTCTTGAGGTCCATTCTTCTCATGGCATAAGGATGATATATATATATATATATATATATATATATATATATATATATATATTCTTTCGAATCTATCGGAAAGACTCTAACAACTCTTCCAGAAAGAGTCCTGGAATTCAATCAAGATGCACGACTGAAATCAAGCCTATCCCTGAACCTTGTAGGGATGATGGCTACAAGAATGAAACATGCAGACTGGCTCAAACCATCCAGGGCTATTGCTGTATTGAAGATAGTGACTTCTAGAAGTGCTACCAGTACTATCTGCCACTACAGTTAAAATTTTCATTTTAACTGTTTGCATTAAAAAATAATATTTTAAAGCATAAATTACAATGTAACATATTTTGTTATTTGAAAGGTAATTATAGGATTAGTATTTTGAAATAAATAGCAATTTAGAGTGAAGTGGGAGAGGGAGGTTCTTGTCTCATGGAGTCAAAGAATGAATTTCACAGACAAAGGAGAGCTAGTAAAGCAACAGAGTTTTATTAAGCAAGGATACCGAAAAAGTTCTCGAGAGTGAGTGGGGTCTTGACAGGGTTGCCACCACTGATCTCCACTACAGTCTTTTATTTAGAACTGACCGGGGAGCTTGTGGCCTTACCATTTTTGTGACATCTTGGTTGAGTAAGGACTGGTGGTAACATCTTTAATGGCTTACTTCTTCTTTGGGATCTGGTTATTCTTTGTTGGTCACACTGTGACTGCCATAAAAAGACCTCTGATGCCCAGGGCAGGGTAGTCTGGTTTGTTCCCTTATCCCTAGTTTCCTCACACCTCAGCCTTTCTGGGATTTCTGTGAGCCTGATCCCATAGCCCCCTGCCTATCTCTCCCTACCTAGACCTGCCTGTCCCTTACTAAATGAGCCCCTTCAGATGTATACTGGTGGGTCATATACTTGTGGAATGATTGCCAACATGTATCTTGGAGGGGGGTAGATATAAGGGAAGTTTCTAAAGGAATATTTACATGTTAAAGTAGACTTACAGGATCCTAGGGGTCAGGCTAAGATTGTCTTTTGCCCTGAGCAAAGTGTCAACAGCCAGGCAGTTAAGTTCCTAGAGGAATGTCACTCTGCCTATTTCAAGGACTTGTCAATGGGCTATAAGTAGTAAAGGAATGTAATAATTTTTCTTCTGCCTCTGTTTCCCACATCGATACTTTGCTACAGTGATTTGGTTTAGCAATGAACACAAGTTTGAAGGGTAGGATGATCACCTTTTAATCCTTTAGGTATATAAATGCATATTATTTCCTCATTTGGGGGTTACAGCAAAAGCTATACATTTGAGGCCCTATCTGAACATAAGGCTCAGACCAATTGACCAAAAGACAAAAGGCACTACCACCACCATCAGCACAGACAAGGCTTCTGTCCTCCTTTTGACCCTTTTAAGTGGTATGAGAAAGCTTTCAGAGATGCTCACAAAATTAGAAATAAGTTCCCGTTCAAATGATGAAATGAAATACAAATACTCCTGCCTACAGTGTATTCAGAAAAGTAAACTCTCTGTTAGGGAAAATTACTTAACAATTTCCATGAAGGTAAGTGCACAGTGCAGTAAAGAGCTTTAGAGATTGGGGAAAGGCTAAAGTTAAGCCTAGCTCCCTGGAGGATTGTAGGAGCAGTTTATTTTAAATATGCTAAAATGTTAGGGTATTATCTCTCTAATAAGATGAGATCAAAGAGGAGTCAACAAACAGAACAGAGAAAATAGATGCTGTTTCAGAGTTCAAAAGTTCAAGAGTGTAGGCGCCTTCCAGCTTCCTGCTGACTTCTTGCTGGGGCTTGTTGGAATGTTCAAGAATTCCGAGAGAGCTTGGAGAGAAGCCAGTGAGGATTTCTTTGATATTTCTAAACAAAAAAGCACCCTCAAGCTTCCACATGGACTATGTTCTAAGAGTTTAGGTTGTGAGTTATTTATTTAAGACTCAGTTTGCATCTTCCCTAGAGATATCCAGAGAGCTAAAACCAACTGCTGAAGCAAAGTTCTGTCCTGAGCATTTTATGAAACCATGCCGCAATGTTCCTGTTAGAAAATGCATTCCGAATCGTAGCTTAGAAAGGCAGGGACATATTTCTCATCAGAGTAAGTCTTCACTTTAAGTCCCTGGGCCTGGGGCCTGCACTCCAAAAGAGAAAACAGGATAAAATATGGGAATGATAGGGAATCTAAAGGTGAAAACCTCTGGAAGTTAGGGAGTAGGAAATACTCCTCTCTCTCTTCACACTCAGCCCTTTGACCTCCACAGCCCTGGGCACTTCTCAAACTGAGGTTGAGAAGTTTGTTTTCCTATCTGACCCTTTATAAAATTATGCTTATCTTACCTTCCCTGCTTTTATTTTGTCATAAAATAAACACATTACCACTTGGAAATTTCATAAAGGCTTATATTTTAGGCAAAAGTAGACAGCAGCTATTAAAAAGAATATCTCTTGGGGCATCTGGGTGGTGCAGTTGGTTGGGGGCTTGACTTGGTTTTGACTTGGTGATGGCAGGGGTTGTGAGATCGACTCCAAGCTCAGCACAGAGTCTGCAGGAGTTTCTTTCTCCCTCTTCCTCTGCTCCTCCCTCACGCACGCTCTCTCTGTCTCTGTCTCACTGAAATAAATAAACCTTAAAAAAAATTTTTTTTAAATAAAGAGAATATCTCCTCTTTTGCCTGTACATTTTTTTTTTTTAAACTTGGACTCCTGGAGACCTGTAAAAGTGCCATGAATTTTTAAAATATCAATTTTTCACAGTGTTTGAGGTAATAATCACTGTAAGAAGTCCCTTGATAGCCTTATACCCATAAGATGGTTAACAAACCTTCCAAAGTTGTCAGGCTTCTAAGACCTAGTTAAATCACAGGAAAATACAGATTAATAATGCATTACCTTTTTCTGTTACTGGGTTTTAAATGGTTAAAAGTCATTGTATGTGGCATAATTCAGAGCTGAAATTAGATATTAGGTATTAGATATCTAATAAAATTATATATTTGATATAACTGCAAATAGATATACTCAAGCAAGTCCAGAACTGATTATGCTAATTTGCCAATGAATCGGTAAGAAATAGCCAAATGAGAAAGAAATGACATTAAGGTAAAGAAAAAAAAATTTAAGAAAAGGACACTCATGTTGTACAAAGAAAGAGGTTAAAATAAAAAGTGATTAAGAAAAACAATTGTTGGGGCGCCTGGGTAGCTCAGTGTGTTAAGGCCTCTGCCTTCGGCTCAGGTCATGATCCCATGGTCATGGGTTCGAGCCCTACGTTGGGCTCTCTGCTTAGTGGGGAGCCTGCTTCCTCCTCTCTCTGCCTGCTTCTCTGCCTACTTGTGATCTCTGTCTATCCAATGAATAAATAAAATTTAAAAAAAAAAGAAAAACAATTGTTTTACAGAGAGAGAAAAAAAGGTGACTGAAAGGAAAGGGCAGGATTTCTCTCTTTTTCTAACAGACGGGTATTTGTCAAGGACTGTATAGATTTCAGAACTGTCAAGACAATGAGAACAAAGTAGATGATTTATCTTGGCTCCTATCCTCAGGATGGGGGCAAGTATGCCTGGAATTGATACAGCAACACTAAGGATAACACACATTTCATCAGCCAGCCACCTTGGGCAGTGTTTTGGCCACTCTCAAAATCTGGAGTTTGCTGTCTAAGGGGAAGTAGAGGTTATTTACCAATCACTGAATTGCTGTTATCAGTTGTTCCATAGTAATAACCATTAATATTATTTTCTCCAAAAAAGTGTTAATATGCCTGCCTTGTATTAAAGAAATTGTCAGGAGTACTAGAAGAAGGACATGTGCAGGATTGAGAGTCCATGAAACTAATCTCGAAAAATCATGTTAAGAGAGGACACTAATGCAAGTGATACCCATGTAATAACATTTAGGAACCTTCTTCTCTTCCTCACTCTGAAAGCACTCCCCAGATTAAGGCATCAAATTATTTAATGTTTGAAAAAATCTTGAGGAATTTCTTCACTATGACATGACCAACTACTCTCTGAGATTTTTTGTAACGTACAGGACTTTTTATAAAAAACAATTTACTAAAGCTGGCTTTCCACAATCAAGGAGAAGATAGGGTGTGATGAGAAAGGATTTATGAATCTATTTTATTATCAGATGGAAACCACCAGATGGCACTGCGTTAGGCTTTATCCTGGTAGTTTTCTTGAGGCAATAATGTGCTTGTGGTTAGAACTTGGGGGAGTGCAAGATAGCAGATAGCACTTTGGTGTAGTATCTTATAGGAGATAATTTAACATGCCAGTAAAGCTTGTTCTATTGCTGAATATGCAACTATGATCATTTCTTTGTTCTCTGCTCCCTGCAGCATAGAAATCCAACAACCACAATACTCTATGCTACTAACTGCCTAACCAGAAAAGGAAAGAACCACTTTGGGTAGGTGAGAGGGGAGTGTCTTGTGGTTGCTGGATTTCTGCACTGTGGTCAGCTGATGGCGAGAAATGATCTCAGGCACAAATACAACAGCGACGTGGGCATCTTGTACTTTATCTAAATAATGTCTAGTGTTTCACATTGTGTACTTTACAGACATGATATCACTGATCCTGAAAATATCTCTGGGAAATAAGCAAGTAGAGATTTTGATACGATCTGTTACAGAGAAGGTTTATCAAGCAACAATTTTTATAGAACTCAAGTATTGACAAAACACAAATTCAGAACTATAACTCTGATATTTAGTTATTGAGATTATGACTTGGTAATTTTGGGAGATGTCACACCTGTAAGTGGAATTAAATTCTACACAATGACTCGATGTATAGAGAATCACAAACTATTTCAACAGACTACCTAAAGCCCTGCCTAAAAAATTAACAATTTTGTAACTTTGGGAAATCAGTAGGGTTGAACTATATCCCCATGGTACCCGCAGTATACCATGAAGTGTTTGTGAGTATAGACTTTGGTGTTAGAAATAGTCCCATTTAAATTCCTGCTCTGTCACTCAGCTGTGAGAACTTGAATGTGTATTCAACCTTTTGACCGTGTTCCATACCTTTAAAACTAGAGTAAAATAATACCTACTTCAATTTTCTTGTTGGGAAAATTAAGTGCAATAAATAAAATATTTAGCATAGTGCTTGGCCTATACTAAGCATTCAATGAATATTAACTATTAGTATTAACAAATAAGATTCTACCTTATACTATTAAAGAGCTTTTTTGCATTTTATTTATTGGGTGAAACATGCTCTAAGTTCTATAGATAGTCTAGGCTTTGCCAACTTATGTAGTGCTACTTAGTTTTTAATAAACCTAATAAGTAATAGCTTTCTTTGTCAGTTTTATCCCTCCTGTTATGAAAGGCAAGTGAGCAGGTCTGGCCAGAAAGGTAAGGCAGATATCCAAAAATGCAGAATAAGTGACTTAATCAAAGTCACAGCTGGTATGAATGTCAGAGCTTTATCTACTGTTCCAAAAGTTTTTGACTTGCAGTAATGTCCTTGGTCCAGACTGCATCTTGCCAACCCAAGTAATATTTCAAAGGTTGATTTAGATTTGGCTGCTCAAAGCATAGATCACTACTCCAATCTTGATGACATTTCCAGCCCAGGGCCAAGAGTCTACCATTCTTAAAAGTTATAGCCATAAACAAAGCAGTGGTACATTGCTAAATTAAAATGGGGAAGGAATTATTATCCACATGGAAGTATATTTTAGTTATTGCACCAAATTTAGATCAACCCAGTTGATTTGGTGGTATTTCTCAATATGAACGGTATTTTGGCATTAGGGGAAAGGTTCAAAACAATGGTCGAAATCATCTCTGACAAAGAGTGTAATATCTAGCTTCTCTAATGTGCCCACTAAAGTACCTATGAAGATTCAGAAGAAAACACATAGTAATAAACATAAAGACTTAAAGTCAACGTTCAAATCAGAAGCTGACTAGAATTTTCACACTGTATCAGAGTAAGGGATGGAAAGAAAAATCACAATTAGTAAAAATCCCAGTGTGGCAGATGCATGTTCTAAGGATGATGACATCAATTTATTCCATCCTATATATTCTTACAACGTTAAGACGTGGGGTTTATTTCTCCTTCTGCTGAATATAGACCTCCTTAGTATTTGCTATTTTTTTCTTTTTTCTTTTCTTTCTTTTTTTTTTTTTTTTGAGAGAGAGTACATAGGTGTGTGAGCAGGGGGAGGGAAGGAGGAGAGGTAGAGGGAGCATGAGAGACAGAATTTTAAGCATGCTCCACATCCAGTGCAGAGTCCGACACAGGGCTCAATCCCATGACTCCAAGATCAGAACCGGAGCTGAAATCAAGAGTTATATGCTTAAATGACTGAGCCACCCAGGCACCTATAGTATTTGCTTTTAACAAATAAAATATAAAGGAAGAGATACTGTGTAACTTCTGTGGCTAGGTTGGAAAAGTCAATACTGATTCCACCTGGCCACCTGTCTCTCTTTTGCTATAACTTTTCTTTGGAATTCAGCCATCATGTTGTGAGGAAGCCCAGGCCACACAGACAGGCTACCAACTGGTGTTCTGGCCAACAGCACCAGCTAAGGCCTAAACCAGTAGCCAGTATGGTCAGCCACCAGATAGATAAATGAGTTCACCTGCTGATGATTCCAGCGCCCAGACTCTGAGATGCCCCAGCTGAGGCTTAGTGGAGAAGGGATGACCTACCCTAATGGGCTTTGCCCAAATTTCAGGTTTGTAAGCATAGTAAAGGTTGCTTTAGTCTACTCAATCTGGCAGTGGTTTGTTACACACCGGTAGATTACTAGAAGATGCTGACACATATTTTGCCACATAAAAGAGAGGGATCCTATTCCTATGTTGGAATCTGAGATTCTGTGTTCTTTCACCACTGGTCCTGTTTTTCAAACAACCAGATTCAACTGGAAAACTGGACTGCTCTCCCCCCATTGGCATAGTTACTGTGTTTAGAGTTTAGCAGAATATTATATCAAAAGCACTTTAATACTATTAACTAATAATTATATTTATTGAGTAATTATGATTAGGTAGGCATGATGCTAATTGTGTGATTGAGTGATTTTGCCTCCAGTTTCTCATTTAATACCCTCAACCCTGTGAAGTATTTAAAACCAGTATGCTTAACCCCATGGAAATTTAAAACTATTCTCCTAAATTCTTGTATCAATGAGGAAATAAACACTTCATTGCGAGCCCCTCGGAAAATAGTGATAAAGAGAACATGACAAAATGAAATAATATGTCAAAATTTATGGGATGTGGCCAAAGCTGTACTCAGAGAACCGGAGTAAAATGCACTCAGGGTAAAATTAATAGATTTAAGTGCTTTCACTTTAAACAAACAAAGAATAAAAATAAATCAACCAAGTAGTCAATTCAGTAATTTATGAAATCAATCTAAGGAAACTATAGTGGATTATTATCCTGGTTAAAGCATAGATTATACAAAATAGAAAGGCTTGTGGTATTAAAAACATACAAAATACAACTAGGAGCAGTGTATCATGAAAAAGCAGAAGTTATAAATACCGGGTTATACCAGTCAGGGTAGGCTAAGTACTAGGAAAACAAAACAAAACAAAAAACTAAAAAAAAACAAGAATGAAATCTTAAAGTTTCAGTCATTTAATAAAAGCTTATTGATTGCTTATGCCATAATCTAATGAAATGGTGATGGGATTGACAGGGCTTTGCTTCACAAACTTGGCTCCTTCCATTGTATGATGCTACCGTCTTGAACACATAAACATCTCCACCCATAGTTCTTATGATCCCTGGTCTTCTGAGTAGGGGGAGATGTTTTCTTTTATGTCAAAATACTCCACAGCTATATTTAAAATAAATTTTAGGTATTCTGCTTGCTCTGGAGGTAGAAAAACTTTGAAAACCTGCTTTCTGCTCATTGAAAGCTGACATTCCAATATCTGATTTGAAGTTTAAAGAGTTTTATTCCCAGCTTATTGCTCTTTTAGGATTCTAATATATTTGTTATCAATTGGTATGTTACCACCTTACCAACTGGTACCAACTGATGGACAGCAGACAAAGCTGACATCCCTTCATGGATACAGTTCCCAAATCCGATGTATTCATTTGCATTTTTTGCCAACAGGCCACTCCAACCTTAATGGCTTCTTTCTTGAATCTATTGAGCTTGACTAAGAAGACTATTTTCTTTTTTTTTTTTTTTTAAGATTTTATTTATTTATTTAACAGAAAGAGAGAGAGCACAAGCAGGGGGAGTGGCAGGCAGAGGGAGAAGAAGAAGCCTTCTCGGCTGAGCAGGAAGCCTGATGCGGGGCTTAATCCCAGGACCCTAGGATCATGACCAGAGCCAAAGGCAGACACCCAACCAACTGAGCCACCCAGGCACCTGGAAGGCTGTTTTCAATAGGCTTCTTTTACTCACAATCTTTCTCAGTCACATATGGCCTCAAATCTTATTTCCAGTTGTTTCAGAGCTAGAAACAGTCAACTTTCCCAGCTCTTCAAGGATCTTTTTTCTAGACTTTCTCTATTTCTAGCCATTTATGCTTACAAGTTGGCCAATTCTTTCCTGAGGTCACTTTATCTTTGTCAACATTAATTAATGTGAGGCAAAATAAACTAAAAACTTTATTCTTTTAATTCACTTCCCTTAGTCCTGTCAGCTGAGCAGGCATATGGTGTGCCTCCCAATATGGCAAGTTATACTCTTACCACATGTGCTGTCAGTACTTTATAGGAATTGCCATATTTCCAGCCTTCAATATCGTTTCTTTGAATTCCATCACCCAAATGTTAAACCATTGCCATGTATTTTGGATTTTTACGAGAGCCACAGCCCACTTATGAAAAAATTAAAGTAGGCTGTTGCTTGGGGAAAAGAGAAAAAAAAATAGACAGTCTCCAAACCTCAGAGGCTTAACATATCATACTCCAAAGCAGATTGACAAGACAGTTTCTGCTGCATGCAGTCTTCCAGCAAAGGAACCTTGTTTTAGTACCACTCTCTCCAACACATGGTTCACAATCAGTCCAGCCTCAGTCATCCAGCCAAGAGACAGGGACAGAGAGAAGGAGTGAGCACGAGCTTAAAGAATACACATCTGCTCTTAATTGGCTTAAACTGAAAAGGGGACATTACTTTTGCTTAATTCTATCATCTGGGACTAGTCTTACTGCCCCCATCTAAATGGGAAGAGCTGTAAAGTACAGCTCAGGTGTGGAGCCAGGTAGATGAAGTGGATCTGGTAAACTTCTGTGCAATACTTCCAACTGAAGAAAGCACACACATCTGCTGCTCTTGCAGAGTTCGTGGTCTGGACAGGAAAGAGAAGCTATGGCAAGGACATGGCTCTCCTCAAAACAGGGTGGAAATTCTCAGCAGCAACAAATATTCATGGAACAGACATTTAAGACTGTGATCCGGACAACTGAGATAACTGGATTTAAGGCCTCGATACCTAGTGAGAGAAAGAGAAGACAAAATTGCTCTCTCTAGAAGAAAGGAAACTAGAAAGAGAAGCTCAAGTTCCAGAAGACTGGATCACCACAGAGTAGAATCACCATAATTTTGTTTCAATTTGAGGCATGTACGTTTTTAAGTGGGCTTATTTATTACCACTTATAACACTCCTAAGATTAAGATGGGTTCTAAAGTATGCAAAACAGCCAAGTCTATACATGAGGTTTAACCTGACAAGTTTGGGTAGGTGTAGAAATAGAAACCAAAGTGCTACAGTAGTAAGCCTGGAAACAAAAACAAAAAAAAATCAGAGACGATATGAGAGGGAAGAGAAGATCTAGGGAAGACGGTACTCGGTACTCACAATTCTCTGGTCCTGTTTTTTTGAAAATTTACCAATGCTGAAGAGCCAAAGGTGACTAAAAATCATAATATCATAATGCTATCCTCAGGGGATAGCTTACATTCAATTGCAAGGCAAAGAATTGTGTACTGTTTTGTGTACTGAATTGTGTACAAGGCAAAGAGTTGTGTACTGTTTTCTCTATTAGTCTTTGAGGAATCTAATAGTCTAATAGAGGAAACAGTACACAACTCAATGGAATCAACCCATTTCTTCATTTCCCCTTTGGTTTCCTTCTATAATCATTTCACTCAAATCAGTCGCTAAAGCTTTGAGAAGAACATCAAAGAGAACTAGACAGTGTTACATTATAAAGGGCACTAACTTTTTTGTGGGGAGAAGCTGTACTAAATATAAAATAATTTTTAATGCTTTGAATCCCCAGTTCAGCTCCATGTAGAACGGATAATTGCTTCTATTGGACATCCAGGCTTTTGCCATTAACATTTGTTCTACTAATTAGAAAAATAATGTGCATCAAAAATAATAACATGAAGTAAATAGGTCTATTTCATTCTGTATTTTATGAATGATATTACATTCTCATATGTTGTGGCTTGCAATAATCATGTAATCTATTCTGCATCAGTAAATAATGATTTATTTTTCTGAAGCTTTAATACGATTCATTTTTGCTAGTAGTTTAAGTCCCATTAGTTAATGCTTTGCTGCTGCTGACCTCAGTAGATTTTTTTGGTAAAGCTTCATATAGCATTTATAGGTCACAAAAATGCCAGCAGTGTTCATTATGGTCATTTTCCAAAGTACCTGACAGCAAAATGTTTTCCCTCAACTCATTTGTATGTATATCCCTTAATTAATGCTTCACCTCATGCCAAATTATAGTGAAATCCTTGTCACTTTACATGCAGCATGACATTTACACAAATATCTACTGAATTTATCATGAGCAATGCACACAGAATTTGTATCCTGTGGCTTGAAGGCAGACAAACCATAAACTTGGATCCAAATACCTGCAGACAGAAAACATTAGGGAAAATAGAATATTGAGAATCTTTGAAAAAGTGGAAAAATGCTTTCTTTGCCATCCTCAAAGGTATCGTGACTATTAATTGATGTCAACAAGCATACCTTCTAAAACCAGTATAAATAATAAATAAACAAATAAATAAATCCAGTATAAAAACTCTTTTAGGAGTATTTTCAGAAGTTGATATTTCATATAAGAAATATTCCTCATCTAAACAACAGGTGGACTTTTTTTCCCCCTAAATCAAAAGAGGTGTTTGAAAGACTCCTAAGGACTCAAAAATAGAGAGTGCATCAATCCATTAGGAAGATGTCCTGTCTGGACATGAAGAGTATTTCAGTGATGCCATTTGATTGTTGGGGGAATACATACACTTTGAGAGCCTAAAAGAGTTCAATAAACAGATTTCTAAAACTTTAGTTCAAAGGAACTTCTGGGTTAGGAACAATAAAGTGCTTTCTGTCATAAGGCTGATTTACATGAGATGCATCAAATAAAAGAATTTTCCAATAGCCCCATTTTATGTAATGTTTTAAGCACAGTAAAAGCATAGGGTATAGGGTTTGAGAGCATAAGCTCTGGAGCTCAGTCATTTGGTTCTTGGTTTTTGCCTAATTCACTGTGATAATTTGGGCAAATGGTCTAACCCTTTTGTAGCTTCAATTTCTTCATTTAGGAAGTAGAGGAGGGCTTATAACAGTAATGACCTCATGAGTTTGTGAAGATTAAATGAGTTAATATATGTAAAGCAGTTTAGAATGGTGCCTGGCCCATAGTAAACATTCAGTGTAAGTTAGCTATTACTAGTATTCCTAATTTACAATGAGAGAACATCAGAGATATGAAGTGACTTCTAATGTGCCCAGCTGCCTCCTGGCCATCAGTCCCCTGATGTTCCAGATCCCATTTCCTTGGTGGCTTTCCCCTGAAACTTCTCATACAAATTGAAATAAAAACAACCTGGCTTTCAGCAATATTATTAATTTTCAATCCCATTCATATTCAAACTGTTATTGGCTAGTTGTACTCAGCAAGTAAATTGCAGTAATTTCCCAACTCGCAAAATTTTTCCCAGCCTTCTTTCCCTTTATCCAAAAGTGTCTGAAAACTTTTTTAATTTTTTTTTAAAGATTTTATTTATTTATCAGAGAGAGAGATGGGGAGAGAGCGAGCACAGGCAGACAGAATGGCAGGCAGAGGCAGAGGGAGAAGCAGGCTCCCCACTGAGCAAGGAGCCCCGATGTGGGACTCGATCCCAGGACGCTGGGATCATGATCTGAGCCGAAGGCAGCTGCTTAACCAACTGAGCCACTCAGGCGTCCCAAACTTTTTTAATTTTTTAATTGAAATACTATCAATTAGAACTCAGATAAGGCTCCAGATCACATTTTCCCTGGATACTTTGCCAAGGATCAACACTCTCAGAGAAAGACTAAACCTCAAAGACCAACCTAAATGAGCTACCTTTTGTGGCCCAATCTTAAGTTACTGGATGACATGTTAAGGATTAAAACTCCAAGCTCTACAACGGGGTATCACATGCAAATGAAACTAGACAAGATGTTAATAGACCATTCATCCTGAAAATATCTGACCCCAAAATGTCTGACTATAAAGATGCCATACAGTTAAATAAGAACAGTATAAAATCATGTAATAATGATAGACTTGGCTCCTAGCTTTGGCTTGAATTCCAACTAGCTTTCTGTTAAACAAAGTTGGAATAAATGATATTTAGATCTTTAAAGATTTAAGATTCTAGCATGATTGTGGGTTGTTTTTGTTTTTCTTTTGGAGTTATGTCTAAAGACTATATGTTGCTTCTTGGTGATCTCACATATCTTTCTCAAATATTTTAAACATTATGGTTTTCTCTATGAAAAGAAAAAAAAAAGTATGGCTCTCCAAGCAGGAATTAGCTTGAAAATAATCGTCTAATAAAACAAACTACTATGCAGAATACTCATTAGCTGAGGTTTTCACATAGGAATCTTTAAAACACCTACCTAAAGAGAAAATTTAATTTTGCTGATAAAATTAGATCAATTCATCAGTTAGCTATGCAATGGATATGTTTCATACATGAGGGAATATCAGCTAAATGATCTCAAAGAATTTTTTTTAAAAAAAAACAAGAGGTCCTGCTTGATTTCCTTAGGGGGAAGAAAAGGCAAGGCCATTGTTAAATATTTTTTTGTTTTTTAAAGATTTTTATTTATTTATTTGACAGATCACAAGAAGGCAGAGAGGCAGGAAGAGAGAGGAGGAAGCAGGCTCCCTGCTGAGCAGAGAGCCCGACTCGGGGCTCGATCCCAGGACCCTGGGATCACAACCTGATCCAAAGGCAGAGGCTCCAACCCACTAAGCCACCCAGGTGCCCCAAGGCCATTGTTAAATGTTTTAAAATGTATTGTGTGACTTTATAACATGAGTGAAATATTTGCCATTTATTAAAATTATTAAGATGAAGTCATTAACCTGATGACAGTTTAACAATTATACTCCTTTATATTTTCAGAAATGACAGACTCCCTTTATAAACTGAGCATCCCTTTTGTGGGTTGTGCTCATCATAAGCTATGGCAATTGATGGTATTGAAAACATATTCAGATGCTCCTAAAATGGTCTATGTTGCTAACTCTGCACATATTCTTTTCTGCAATGGTGCAATATTCCTTGGTAGGTCCACTGAAACCACTAACAAGGTACTGAGGAACGATAAGAAGATAATAAAATTATGCATTTTCATAGTCAAAGAATTTATACGACTTAGATATGTCCTGCTAGAATTCAGATGCTGATGGCAAAAATAAGCAAATATACAGTGACATATGCCTTTGACTCACTCCAGGTAGGAGAAAAAAAACAGAGATTATGGAGAACAAAACAAGAGAGAGACAGCTAAATTCTCCAAACATGTATGTTATTACATATTAAAGGAAAGATGATTGGTTAAGCCTGAAAGAACTTGGGAAGGAGATAAAATTAAAATGTTCCATTAAGTGGTATGGAAATCTTTCTAAATATTTCTAAATATTTATAACCTGTATGCTAATAAAAATTTAAGATTTGTATCATTAAGCCCTATAATCTATTTGAGTGCTAATATTTTATAAGCCTGCCATAGACTCAGGAGTTAAGCAACAATTTGAGGAACTCTTCTGATACCTTAACCTGAGACACAAAGCTACAGATGATACCTTCTTGCCATATCTTCACCGGACTTTCCTCTGTGCACACATGGTATCTTTCCCTCTTCTTTTTTTTTTTTTTTAATTTCTTTTCAGCATAACAGTATTCACTGTTTCTGTACCACACCCAGTGCTCCATGCAATCCATGCCCTCTCTAATACCCACCACTGGTTCCCCCAATCTCCCACCCCGCCCCCCACCCCTTCAAAACCCTCAGATTGTTTTTCAGCGTCCATAGTCTTTCATGGTTCACCTCCCCTTCCAATTTCCCTCAACTCCCTTCTCCTCTCCATCTCCCCTTGTCCTCCATGCTATTTGTTATGCTCCACAAATAAGTGAAACCATATGATAATTGACTCTCTATGCTTGACTTATTTCACTCAGCATAATCTCTTCCAGTCCCGTCCATGTTGCTACAATAGTTGGGCATTCCTCCTTTCTGATGGAGGCATAATACTCCATAGTGTATACGGACCACATCTTCCTTATCCATTCATCCGTTGAAGGGCATCTTGGTTCTTTCCACAGTTTGGCAACTGTGGCCATTGCTGCTATGAACATTGGGGTACAGATGGCCCTTCTTTTCACTCTCTGAATCTTTGGGGTAAATACCCAGTAGTGCAATTACAGGGTCATAGGGAAGTTCTATTTTTAATTTCTTGAGGATCTTTCCCTCTTCTTATAAGGACACTTGTCATATTGGACTGAGGCCCACCCATATGTTCTCATTTCATCTTAATTACCTCTTTAAAGGTCCTATCTCCAAAGACAGTTAAAATCTGTGGTATACTGAGGTTTAGGGGACTTCAACATATGAATTTTGCCAGGACAGATTCTGTTTATATCAGAACCTATGCCTCTACAATCACTGTTTTTTTCACCTATCTCGGTTTTTCTCAGAGATGTTGAACACTGAACATCCCAGGGCACCTGGATGGCTCAGTCAGTTAAAAGTCTGCCTTCTCCTCAGGTCATGATTCCAGGGTCGCTGGATCAAGCTCCACATTGGGCTCACTGCTCAGCAGGGAGCCTGCTTCTCCTTCTTCTTCCTGCTTATGCTCTCTATCTCATTATCTCTGTCTCTCTCTCTCAAATAAAAAAATAATAATAATAACAAATTAAATCCTAAAAAAAAAAAAAAAAGTGAACATGCCTATGTGATGCCTTTGCTGGAAAATGAACCAATATCCTACCCACAATGTTCACCTAATAGTATAAAGGCTCACCCACTCGGTCCTCCCTTGTCTTTTAGCTGGTATATGGCAGCTTTATTTGCTGTTAAGAAAACTGAAGACTTGAAATTTATTACTGACTTAAATTTACTACTGGCTTGATAAATTTAATCTATCCCTCAGACTGAAGTGTTTGAACTTGGGAGAGGCCAGAAATAAGAAAACTGGTTAGAATGCTGATGTTTAACTGAAGAAATGGAAAAGAAAGAGTAAATTCAGGAGCTATTACTGGAAATCTTAGTTGGACATGCTGAGCTTACAGATGCAGGAAGAGGAGATGGAATGAAAGTAGCTTTGGTAGGAGTCAAGAAAAACTAGTCCACCTATTGAAGGAAGACTAGGTCACACAGATCCTTTAGAGAGGACTGCACAGTGTGGAAATAGAATGTTTGACAAAAGGAAATATTTATTTAAGAGTCAAAACAGAAATGAATCTGGACACCCTTACTGGCTTTAAAATGATGTTTCATGAGGCCCAATGGTTCCACAGAGAAGAACAAAGGGAGAGGGACGTGGGCATCATTCACTGCCAAGGCAGCTCTGCTTTTACTATCCAGTAGAAACTTACTAAAGAATGGGATTTTTCCTACATTACTCTCCAAATTTTGAAAACTACTAGGCTACCCAATATTTAAATTCTCTTTCCTTTAAAAAAAAAAAAATCAGGGCACATGGGTGGCTCAGTCGGTAAAGCATATGCCATTGGCTCAGGTCATAATGCCAGGGTCCTGGGATCAAGTCCTAGGTTGGTCTCCCTGCTCAGTAGGGAGTCTCCTTCTCCTGCTCCCTTTGCCTGCTGCTCCCCCTGCTTGTGTGCTCTCTTTCTCTCTCTCTCTCTCTCTCTCTCTCTCTGTGTCAAACAAATAAATAAATAAAACCTTAAAAATTTTTTTCTGAAATCCCAAGTCTGAAAATACATTGCAAGTCCTAAGTCAGAATTTTCAATAAGTAGTACCACTGCCCTTTTCAATAAAGAATTCTTAAAGTCTTGGTGTGCCTGGGTAGCTTGGTCAGTTGAGCGTCTGACTCTTTATTTCAGCTCAGGTCATGATCTCAGGGTTCTGGGATCAAGCCGCACATGGGGCTCTATGTTCATCAGGAAGTCTACTTGAGATTCTCTCCCTCTCCCTCTGACCCCACCCTCACACACTCTCTCTCTCTCTCCCAAATAAATAAACCTTTAAAAAAAAATTCTTAAAGTCCCTGTTAGTTGAGTATCTGGTTTGAAAATGGTCTTAAATTTAAAATGATCATCTCCATATTTGTGATGGAAAATGGAAGTTTAGGAAATACATTTATTTTCCTAAGCAGCATCACTCATAAGTAATAGACACCCTCTCTTAATTAGCAGATGAAGGAAAAAAAGAAAAGCTATTGTTTAACAATTTATACAGGTAAAATCAAGTTGAAAAGAACTTCAAGTGCAGCACGAGGGGTAGGGTGTTGTAAAGGCAAGGGATAGGCCAACCTCTATGATGACCGTGGTGGTTTGAAGTTGGAGGGTGGGGTGAACATGAGAAGATGAACTGTGAGTTGGGAGGTGTGTGTGGCTGAGGACGGAGGACAAGCAGGAGAAGGTCTGGAGGGATCCTCTGTACCAGAGAAGGAAAAAGGTCTACAGAGGCTAATAGCTCCAGAGCTCTTACCCTACAGATTATACTTGCAAATAGTAACTCTGGGCTCAGGAAAATCCTGATTTCCATACCCTAAGAACTTGGAATCATTTACCAGATCACAAAGATACAATTTTTTGTTCTTTGAACTTTCATAAAGAACATAAAAGGCAATTTAAAAGAAGAAGAAGAAAAAGAAAGAAGAGAAAAGAAATGAGAAAATACCATTAAATAACATATATCTAAGCACTAGCAATCTGGAGCACTTTTTCTATCTGGTCCCTCAAGTGTAGCCAAAATTTAATAAATAAATAAGTAATACAGAAACAAAAAAGAAATGGAAAGAAAAAAAAAAGGAGAACAGATCTAATAAAATTAGAACCAAGTGACAAGCTACCATCAGATACTACATGATTTCTACTTGAAAGTGAATGTCAGATGGCTCCAAACTAGCCCCCAAAAAGCTCACACTACAGAATTGACATTTCATTCCTAATTGAGCTTTCAGGACAACAGAACTGAAAGTCTGATTCCTCTTTTATGCACTTATTTTTCCTCTGCATTTTTAACATGTCGAGACACAGTGAAGTTAATGAGGTCAACCGTATCAATGTCTGTGATCAAACTACTAACCAATTAGTGTTTAAACTAGAGAATGAATGTTTAAACTACATTTTCTATGTACTCCCGATGATCTGAAATCGTCAGCCTGTGAGCATATTTCTTATGCCATCAGATTTTATGCCAGCTACTAATTTATCTCTGATGACTGCTAGCGTGTTTTGAAGTTTATATAATTAACCCTGCACTAGCGGCTGATACTTAGCAATGTGGATCTTGAATTTATTTTTAATAAATTACAGCTTAGCAGAAGAAGCAAAGATTACATTTGGCCTTGTTGAGTACTTTACTGCATTGATTAGGTTCTAGCCACCAATTGAGCCAGGTTCCCTCGCTGAATAAATCCATAATATTTTCTACAGCAAGACAGCAAGCAAGGGTCCTGAGAATAACTCAACTGATAATTCTTTTTCAAACATAATCTTCTTAATATTATGATAATTTTAATATTTGAAAGTATTACTGAACTCTTTTTGTGAATATTGTGTGTACATTTTTTTCCCTCATCTCTTCCCTCTTTATCTCACCCACATTCCTTCTGTACAAACAGCCTTCATGGAATAAAAAAGACTCAAAATTGTAGGAGAAAAGCACCATATTAAGCCTTGTTGATGACATTTGGAAACTACAGGATCAATGTTTATCCACCTCAGTCAGAAGCTGCTCTAGAATTTGTAGAGTTGGCCTGGGAAAGTAGTCTGGTGGGAAAAAGATAGTGGGAAAGGCCTGGAGAACTTACAGTCGGGCTATATTTCATAGTGATTAATTATTATTTGCCCAGGCCCAGAGCTAATGCTGATGTAGATATTACTGTTCCCCCACTCCCCAAACCATTGCCATTGCCACAGCTACCTCCCACGGCCAAGAATCACACGCCAGGGAGAATCGCTGGCAGAGATTGCTAAAGACAGGAAACACATGGAAGTTCAGTGTCTCAGCAACAAATGAGCAAAGAAGTAAATCAAAGAAGTGGTGCAATGGAGCCTCTGGGGGCACTGTCGGTTAGTCCTTGGACTTAAGGTTTCCACTAAGGTTATGATCTCAGGGTCAGGTCATGATCTCAGTGTTCAAGCTCAGGAAGGACTCTGCTAAAGTTTCTCTCTCCCTCTTCCACTGCTCCTCCCCCATGCTTGTTCTCTCCCTCTCTCTCTAAAATAAATATATCTGGAAAAAAAAAAAAAGAAAGAGAGAAAAGAAAAGAAAGAAAGCGAGCAATTACAATTTCAGCTGTGGCAGGCACCTCCGTAGAAAAGTCCGGGATATAGTGAGTATTTAAGAAAACCTAGACTAGGAAATCAGGATGGAGTTTTCTAAGGAAGAACTTTACATTCACCAGTATGGCCCACATTTAACCAAATGCAAATCACTTAACTTGTTGATTCAACAAAATTTCTTGAACCCCACCATGTGCGAGGCACCCTTCTACATGCTGGGGAGATAATTGTAAATAAAACAGAAATCCCTGCCTCTATGTCATTTAAATGCTGAACTAAAGGACAAAGATGAATCAGCAGGGTATGGGGTTAAGTGCTCATTGTTCAGGAAACAAAGCAGGGGGATGAGGCAATTCTGAGGAATATTCCGCAGAGGTCAGAAACAATAACCATGTTTTACTGAAACAGGCATTGATTTCTTAAAACGTGGCATTGAGTTTAACAACAACAACCAAAAAAGCTCATTTTATAATGAGCTCTAAAACATGATATCTTCAAAGTAAATTAAAAATACCTTCTGATGAGGGAGCAGGAGGCTGGCTGAGGACAAAGCAAGAGCTGGCGCCTTGCACCACCTCTTCACCCTTCCCCTCCATATGTGTAGCATCCCTCAGGCAGCCCTGACTGCCATGAACAATAAGCAAATAGTTAACTTGCAGAGCTCACAATCCTGCTAGACAGGAGTCTCCCTTGGCTTACAAATGTCCTAAATCTCACTAACAAAGACGATTGATAGCAGGATTGTGACACCCCT
>NC_081558.1:176776286-176803812 GCF_022355385.1 Mustela nigripes
TCTCCCTTGGCTTACAAATGTCCTAAATCTCACTAACAAAGACGATTGATAGCAGGATTGTGACACCCCACCAAAAAGTCTCCCAACTATCTTAATGTTATTGGCTGGTCTAAAGACAACATTGATCCAGCAGCAAGGGCAAGGCCTCCGGCAGGCCTGGAACATCCGGGCACCTTGTAGACCCTCTTTAGCATATGAAAACTCCACTGAAACCTCCCTTCCCCTCACCTTCCCCCAGCCACAGGGTATATAACATGCCTACCCCCCTCACAACCCAGGGCAGCCGCATCTCCGCCTGCCCACGGGCCCTGTCCCCGTGCTCTAATAAACCACCTTTTGCACCAAGTCTTAAGAATTCTTTCTTTAGTCGTCGGCTCCGAACCTCCTCATCCCACTGAACCTGACTTAGGTTCTGGGACTTCATCACTTCTACATAAAATGACACTACCCATATTCCATGGATTTGTATCTATCTCAAACCTTCCAGCACAGGTTGACTGAGAGGAACAGAGGGAAAGATAAGCAAGGATGACCAGGGAAGCAACAGTAAAATAAGCAATAGGCGATTTACAAATTTGATGGTAATAGTGTGCCAAGAATTTCCAGATGTGATTACATTAACTTTCAGAATTCGGGATTCCAAAACCAAAAGGGAAAGCAAAAAAACGAACAAAAACAGGAAACAGGTATTGTTTGCTATTGCATATCACATCCCTACTTTAGTCACTTTGTATCAGATGCAGTATAAAAAAATATCATAACCACACATTTTCAGTTTTCCCTGAAGATGAGTAAGAAACTGGCCAAAAATTAAATTCAAAACTACAATTGCAAAGAGCAGGCCTTCCATGTTTCATGAAGATAAAATGATACTAAGGGAATTCAGGGATACAAAATGAGTTCAGTTCTTAGAGGTGGGCATTAACTCCTTCCACAATTATGGCGTGTTTGTTGTGCAGAAATCACTTTCCAAACTGATAAATTATTGCCCCCTCATCTACAAAGTGTCCTACTTATTCTCAAGGAGAATACAGACCTATTATCTAAATTATTCAAAAAGTGTAAGCTGATTGTCTTAATTACCTCTATAATTCATGAAAACTCAATTTTGTGGGTCTCTCTAAATAAAATTGTGCATGCATTTTTAGGTAATTTCTCAGTATATGTTTCACTTTTTATCATGAATAGGAGTACATATCAGGATACAGTTTTCTGGATAGCTAGGGGGAAGCTAGATGTGCCACAAACATTCTGCAGTGGCTCTTAAAACTGGGTCATTCGGAGTCATATTTCCTGGCCACCACTGTTTTTCCTGGGGTTGACAGACACAACCAGTGAGGCAACTCTTCATTAAAGGTGGAAGAATTATCTGCCTTTGATTAGCTAGAGGGTTGGGATTCCTATTGCCTTCCTGTAAGATAGGCATACATATCTATTGTCTATTTAGCTAGTTCCTCAACCTATTTTACAGTTGATTAAAGATGCAAAAGATCACAGTTGGAAAAGGCTGATTCTGCCACATATACCTTCCCCCCCCAAAAAAAAAATCCATTTCCTTTCATTTGGTTTTAGATCTAAGAGTCTTTGAATGGTATAAAGTCCTTTAACAAGATTTTCCCTTTCTTTTCCTGTGGGATCTAAGCCTATGAGTTCTGAAATAAAGGAAGGGAAACCAGCAGAAATGAAAACAAAAAGTCCTGAACAGCCTCCTCTTATAAGATATTCTGACCAATTTTAGAAGCTGTCCCAAGCTAACAGCTCCCAAATTTTTTGGTTCCAGAGATACTTCATATTCTTAAAATAACTATTAAAGACTTCCAATGAATTTCTATTTATATGGGGTATATATATCGGTGACTAAAACTTAGAAGTTTTTTAAAAATACAAGAATGCATAAGTGCACATTCTATTAGCTGTCAGATTGATGACATCATCACACATCATGTAGCTTCTGGAAAACTCTACTGTACACTGGTGTGAGGAAGACAGTAAAAAGGTAAATAATGTCCTAGTATTGTTAAGGAGATAGTTTTGACCTTGAAAATCTCAAAAGTGTTTTAGGACCCCACACGAGTCACAGACTACATTTTAAGATCCACACTCATGAATGAATTAATGCTGACATCCATTACTGAAAGAATTACTGAGCTTTGCATACAGAAATCTGCTGAATGGTTCCTCCCCCCCACCTTCTCAAAATGATTACAGTAGGACCAGATAGATGCCAAATATGAAATCTGCCTGGAGCACAATGAGACAAGAAAAAGTACATGTATTGGTCTTTGTCCTGGTTCCTGGCACAGAGGTCCTAAAACCCTTGTAATTTCTTAAAAAATAAGAGCGCCAGGAGCATCTTTTGTTCTGGTATTTGGTCCCTGATCCTGGTTACTGGTTCCTGACACAGAACTCCTAAATCTCTTGGAATCTCCTGAGTGTTAGGAATGTACTTTTGTTCCAGGGAGGTGACTCTTGGTGAGTTCCTCAATAGCATCAGGATAGAGTATGGTCACCAGAAAGACCAAGTCATAATTAGAAGCTTGGAGCTTTCTACCCCATCCCTCATTCTCGAGGAAGGGGAGAGAGGTTTTAGACTGAATTAAAGATTGGTCATGATTACATAATGAAGTATCCATAGATATCCCAAAGTACAGAATTCTGAGAGCTTCCAGGTTTGTGAACACACCCACATGCCAGGAGGGTGGTTCCCCCCAACTCCATAGGGACAGAAGTGCCGCGAACCCTTCCTGACCCCTACTCATGTCTCTTTATCTGGTTATCCACCCGTATACTTTATCATATCCCTTACTACAAAGTAAGTCAGTCAGTGTAAAGAAGTGCTTCCTTGAGTCCTGTAAGCTGCTCTAGCAAAGGATCAAACCCAAGGAAGGGTCATGGGAACCACAGATTCAAAGCCAAGTCAGACAGAAATTGTTGGTAATGTAGGAACTTACTACTTGCAACTAGTATGTAAAGTGGAGGACAGGGGCGCTTGGGTGGCTCAGTGGGTTAAAGCCTCTCCCTTCTGCTCAGATCACGATCCCAAGACTCCTGGGATCGAGCCCCGCATCGGGCTCTCTGCTCAGCAAGAAGCCTGCTTCCCCCCTTCTCTCTGCCTGCCTCTCTGCCTACTTGTGATCTCTGTCTGTCAAATAAGTGAATAAAATCTTTTAATAAATAAATAAATAAAGTGGAGGACAGTATTGTGGGACACAGCCTTTAACCTGTGGGGTCTGCACTAACTTCAGGTATTGATGTCAGAAATGAATTGAATTGTAGGACACCTAGCTAGTGTTGGAGAATTGGGGTGTGGAAAACCCTCACATCTGTGTCAGAATTCCTGAGTGTGGTCGTAATGTGGAGGAAAAAATGGAGTTTTTCCTACACAGGTACCTTCCAGCCATGACATTCCATTCTCTCTGCACCCAGGTAGAGAAAACCTTTCTACTCCCACCAACTGCCAACCAGGGCAGCCACTTACCCTGACCTCTTCCCCTGCCTCTCTCCCTTCATCTCTTAAGTCTACCTTCCTTTTGTACTGTTTCCTTCTAGATCCCTCCCACTCAAAGAAATACAATAAACTGCTTTTAAATGGTCACTAATAGATGGGAATAACATCAATTTGCATTTCTTTTAAGATTTCATTTATTTATTTGACAGACAGACAGCAAGAGAGGGAACACAAATAGCGGGAACAGCTGAGCAAAGACCCTGGTGCAGGGCTTGATCCTAGGACCCTGGGATCATGACCTGAGCCGAAGGTAGTCGCACTAACAGCTGAGCCACTGAGGTGCCTTTAGCATGCATCTGCATGCTAAACTGAGAGCTTTACAAAATGGCTTTAAGCTAAAGGAACAATTTCTATTGACAAAAATTCCCGAGGGCAGAAATCAGTGTAAAATTTCACCTTGCAGGAAATTTTTCCTAGAAAAAAAACATTCCAATGTCAACCACTTTTTTTCCTAGATAAAAGAACAACCCTGACTTAAGAGATGTTTTGATGCTTTCACATCCACAAATCCAGCTCAGTGCTTGGCACTTAGCAAGTCCTCATTAATGTTAAAGTTAATTCCACCAAATTCACCATCAATCTCTTTGTGTACAAACAGAAATATCTGAAAGCTGATGGGATTCCCTTAAGCTATTAAGATGCAATCTACTGTTTTCAATGCATGAAAATGCACTTTGCAAAGTCAAAGCAATTTCCAAAGGTCCTAAATGTAAGGATTTAGATAAACGAATCCATTTTTTTTTTCATTCAATTCTTCCTACCTTTCTTCCTTTATCTGCCCTCACCCCAACAAATAGTTACGTATTGTCTTACTTCAGGCTGCTATAACAAAAATATCAAAGTCTGGGTGGCTCAATTGACAAAGATTTTCTCATAGTTCTGGAGGTTGGAAGTTCAAAATCAAGGTGTTGGCAGATTAGTTATCTGGCAAAAACCCGCTCCCTGGCTCACAGATGGCCATCTTCTCATTCTAACTTCACAGGGCAGAAAGAAGGAGCAAGCTCTCTGGGGCTTCTTTTTAATGGAACCAATTACATTGACAAGAAGTTCCACTTTCATGACCTAATCAACTCCCAAAGGCTGAACTCCTAACACATCACCATGAAGGTCAGAATATCAACATAGGAATTTGGAGGGTGGGGGATATAATCATAAGAAGTACCTACTATGTGCCATTCACCATTCTTGGTGGTTTGGACTATTGTGAAACAGAACAGACTGCCCTGCATTGGAGGTGCTTACTTTGAATGACACATTATCTAAAAGGCATATTAAATAAGTAAGTTATCTGATATTAAAGTTGTTTTATATTGTGTTAACTTGCTGAAACGGATACTCTGTTTCCCAGAATCACCTTCCATGTATGATACTAGTTAGGGTTGGCCCAAAGTCAAATTTGTGAAAAATTGGGAAGGTAGATATCTTAGTCATAGTTCTCCAAAGAAATAGAATGAACAGGATATATAGAGTTTCAAGAAAAGATGTACTATATAAATTGACTCACATGACTACGGAGGATGAGAAGTCCTTCAGTAGACTATCTGCAAGCTGATAGTGTAAATCTGAGTACAAAAGGACTGAGATTTGGTAAACCAATGGAGTAAGTACCAATCTAAGTCAAAAAGACCCAGAACCAGAAGCACGAATGACCATGTGCAGGAAAAGACGGATGTCCTAGTTCAACCAAAGAACGCAAATTTGCTCTTCCTTTGCCTTTTGGCTCTGTGCAAGTCCTCAACAGATTAGATAATACCCATCCACATTGGTGAGGGTGATCTTTACTCACTCTATCAATTCTAATGTTAACTTCTTCCAGAACACCCGTCCAGACACACCCAGAAATAACGTTTTACCAGTTTTCTGGGTAACCCCTAGCGTAGTCAAGTTGACACATAAAACTAAACATCGCAGTAGGAGTGAACTAATAGCCGTTACTCTCTGAACGTCATTCTTACTCAATGAAGAGAAAGGCAGAAACTCTGGTACTTGTAGTTCCAGCTTGTCTTCTGAGTTTATATCAAATTGCTTTTCCCTTTAGCAGGCCCTGCTGGCCAAGAGCAACCCTGCATCCACTACCAGACCCAGAGGCAACAGCCTTCCACAGAGTTCCACACCAGCTTCCCTTTGGATTTCACTGGTTGTGTTGGTTCCCCTGATTTCACAGCAAGTTCCATCTCATACTGCACTGGCATTAGAAAGGCTAGTTAGTGACTCTGAGATTGTCCTGGTCTAGAAATGAAAATTTTAGAGTCTTCAACATATTAGTGATATTTAATAGCTTTGTAAATCATTTTACAGTTGACAAATTATTACCTATTTTATCATATATCTGTGAGGTGTACAGGATTGCTATCATGACCCTTACTTTGCAGAGGAGAAAATTAAATTTCAGTGCTCACACACTAATGACAAGTAACACAGAGACCCAGCCTTTCTGCTAACTTCTAATCCTCCACTGGATCTTATATTAAGATCCAGTTAAAGGGCTCCAAACTGAAATGTAGAGGTTATCTTTTTTTTTTTCTGGGCAGGACTATTATTAATACCTTTATAAATAGATGTGGACCACACCCATAGATAAACTTCACTCTGCAAGCATCAAGGAGCCATGTAAATTTTACCAGTGTTTGGTGGTGGGGAAGTGGAAGTTTGTTACAGTAGGCATACCCCATTTGATTGCTATTAAATCTCATCCACTACCATGTTCTACTCCACAAAATACCCTTGGTTTCCCCCGAGTTATTCCTTTGTCAACACCAACTCCCTACCTGTCCCACCTCCTACATCTGTGTCCAATTTTACAGATGTTTCCTCTAGGCTCTTGATATTACACTTTGTTTCCATAGCAATTTGACACCATCCCTGCTCTTGTAATCTTCTGTTGTCACACCCTCCATCTGAGGCTTCTACAGTTCTGTAAAGAGCCAGCGGTCAAATTTTTCTAAAACCAGGATAGAGATTGACTCTCTTAAATGGTACAGAACATCATAAAACAAAGTTTTCCTGCAAATGTTTTCCCTGTTCTAAAGGTATTATATGTAGGAAGATATAGGCCATATTGTAATGAGTATAACATCTGGTGGGGGGGGTAAAAAAAATCTGGATTCTAGTCCTGTTTCTACCATGTGATGTCATTACCTTAATGCAGGGTCTTTCACCCATAGCAGTGCTGACATTTTGGTTTGGGTAACTCATTGTCATGGGGTTTTCCTGTGCCTTCCAGCAAGGTTCACAGTATCCCTGACCTCTACCTACCAGGTGACTCTAGCACATCTCCCCTAGCTGCGACAACTAGATATGTCTCCAGACATTGCCAAATGTGCCCTCAGAGTCAAATTGCCCCCAGCGGAGAACCACTGCGTTAGTGAGATAGGTCTGTTTTCCTATTTACATTTTTGTAAACTGAAGAGATCATAGTATCTATGTCACAGTGTTGTTCAGATCATTAAATGAGATTCTACATTATAAATCACTCCACAGATACTAGTATTGCCAAAATCCTTCATCAGGAATTGATTTTCCCCCATTTAACCACTTGATTGAGAATTTCCAAGTCATCTAACTATAGACAATAATCAAATATTTTATTCAATATTTATAGTTAAAATTTACTCTTTTTTATTTTGCAAGGTAAGGTAAATAATCTTGATCCCGGCTCTCCTATCAGAAAAAGAGTCTCATTTGCCATTTGATTCAACAGTTACTCCATTTTAGAAACACTCACTGGGGTAGACAACCATTACTACACCTGACAGTGCCTTTTAAATTTGGGCAGCTCGTCCCCCTCATCTGCATTACAATTCAGTAGAGGATGATCTACCAAAGGAGAAATGGTCTGGACAAACTTCTGATTAGCAGGAGGTTCCAAACAGCAGTGTCTCTGCCAGACAGATGTCAGCAGAATCCAACCTCCCAACCTTGTTGCAACTGCACACGGGAGCTGCCTAACCAGCGGTGCTTTGACATGCCCCTCATTAGTTAAGATTTCATACAAAGGCTGCTTGACAATAAATCCATTTTTTTCAGAGGTCCGTATGTATTGGCCCCTCCAAAACCACCCTGGCATCAATCCCAGGACATAATTTATTGCCTGATAAGCAAGCAAGCTTTTCAATTATTTCTTCTCCCCCAAATCTCACTCCCTGTGATTTGACTGTCTTGCTGCCAAATCCCAGAAACCTGAAGCTGGGCGGGAAGGGGAGGGGGAGTCTTAAAGACACAGTCGATTCTACACAAACATTTGGAAAAAATGAGAGCACCTCTGCCTGACTTGGTCATGATCACTGACTGATTTACTCTGTCATTCCAGTCCCTCCTTCCAGGAGTCTGAGTGTATATAAGTAGTTTCCCACCAACAGCTGGCCTCTCATCCTCACTGACCCTTTCATTTCACAGAGAAATCCCTCACTTCACTCCACCCACCTGGTTTAACCAACACCACCCCCCACCCCTCACCCCTCCCCACCCCACCCCCACCTACACCCTCCCTCTGGAAGTTCCTGAGCTAAACTGCAAGTTTTAGCTTCTCCTGACTAAGGCAAAGGCTCAGCCCAGAACAAAAGCCATCTTTGACTCCCTGCATCAGGTGTGTCCCACCTAGCTGCTTTGCTCTGCCTTATCTCTGCAGAGCTCCCAGATGCCTACAGGATCTTCAGTCTTCTCCCCAGTGTTAGTTCTAACTTATGGCCTGCTCATTCCTTGACCCTGTCCCTTGGGTACATCCTGAGAGCTGGTTCTCATGAGTACCTACTCTGATTTCCAGGTTCAAGTTACCTCCCTTCATGTGATATCATTGCCGGTCTGGTATCACAACATCAGAGGTAGTAGGTCATGCTGAAATAGATGACGTTTGACAAAGTCACATAGCTTCTGAACTTTTGGACAGTTATGGGCCAAAAGAATTGCACATGAGGAGGAAAATAACTCCCAGTTGATACAACTCATCCTTTCAAAAGCAAACTGATTTTCTTTCGGGGATTTTAACTTGTAATCATATACTAGAAACCACTAGAAGATGAAGGCCAGAGAGTGTGAGAGAATTTCTGACTTAATGAACTGTTGCTCATCTTTTTCTTAAATAATCTACTTCTGGAATAGAGGCTTTCCAAAGAAAGTGGATGGATTTGTAATGGGTCATCAATATTCTCCTTCCTCCCCAACAAGAATCCATGCCCTACTTGGAATCACTAAATGGGATGTAATATACACCTACAAACACAATCAAGCTTAACCTATTGCTTTTAGGTTAAGTCTAAATTTAATTACAATAGCATCAAGTGGATGCTTAAAGGATAGAACCAGTTTCTTCATACAGGACTGCGAGGATACTATGAGAAGCTAATGCAATAATGCATGCCAACATATCCAGAAAACGATATCTATAGCATTACCTACAGCATTTGAGTATTTTGGTTAATAAGGGAGTTTGACCAAAAAAGAAGTGTAAAAACAGACAATGAAAGAGCTCTTTGATAATTAGCAGAACAAAAGGATAATGTGGGGGCAGAAAAACTGTTATTTTCATCTTCTGACTTCTGGACACCAAAGAAAAATCACTGCGCATGGTAATCTCTGAGGTGGGAATTTGAGACATTCCAGGTGTAGAAATTCAAAAGAAAAAAGAGGATTACCAGGCAACCAGTAGGAAAATGATGAGAGATTGCCTCTGCACTGCCTGGGGGATGAAGTGGGCCGTCTAATAAGAGGCTCATTAGTTTTGTGGGATAAACTTCTCCCCAGGTTCTAGCCCACAGCCGGTCCCCTTATTTTGTCAGAACATCAAGGGTAGACCCATCTCTCAGGACCACATTCTTATTAACAGGTTTATGAAGAGGATATATAAAACCAAATGCCAATATGTTATTATTTGAACCTCAGTGATTTAGGTAAGCTGGTACACTTCCCATAATTCCTTCCCATGTTACCCCAACAAGGCTTTTTGCAAAAGTTTTGGAAGTCTTATTTGAAGCAGTAGCCACACTGCTCTTGTTGTCTTTAGGTAGATTCAGGGGCACCCAGTGCTCTTCCATCTCAGACTCCTGGATGCTTCAACTGACCCTTGACTGACTTGGGACACAAGTCCCCTCAGCTGCTCTTCAGACTCTCTGTGTCCTGCCCCAACTATGTGTTTAGCTCTGTGACAAAAGTCATCAGATTCTTCTGCAGATCACCCACACCATCAAAGCTGGAGGCAGTAAGGGACCCAGGTTCTAGTCTGTCCTCGTGAACTCCAGCTCCTGCCCATGGTTTCTAGTTTTTCCCTGCTCTCCCTCTCTTCACATCTTTTGATTCCATGTTCTGCAGACTTTAAGCTCCAGAAAAGATGCAAAGACAACATCTTTAACCATCTACCACAATTGCATAAGATAGAATCTAAGAACATCATGGTGGTCCCGTCTCTCTGACCCTACCCTGAGTTACATAAAAAATAACTATAGGGGCACCTGGGTGGCTCAGTGGGTTAAAGCCTCTGCCTTCGGCTCAGGTCATGGTCCCAGAGTCCTGGGATGGAGCCCCACATCCAGCTCTCTGCTCAGTGGGGAGCCTGTTTCCCCGCCCTCCACTGCCTCTCTGCCTACTTGTGATCTCTACCTGTCAAATAAATATATCTTTAAAAAAAATAATAAAATAAAATAAAATAACTATAGTCAGTCTTGAGTTCTTGAAGCCTATGTGACCAGCATACTCCTTCTCTCTAGGCAGAACTACCCAGGAATGAAATAGTAACCAGAAGTTCTCTTAGAAACCTTGGAAACAGAACAGAGTTAGATGATCAAATATTCAATGTTTGATCTGTTTTAATGTAGGATCTTCCTGCCAGTCTAAAGAGATTCCTAAAAATTCTGTTATGTAGGACAGCTTTTGTAGAACATCTTTTTCCTGAACTCTTGGCTGAAATAAGCTTCTGTGACTGTTCCTTTCAATACTTTCAAGAGTGACCGATTTCTAATTGCGAACTTTTCCCTTAAATGTGTTAATCATTCCATGTAGTTCCTTTTTTTTTTTTTTTTTTCTGGTCAGCTCTTTTCTGATTATGAACCAAATACTGAAAAAAAAATTGGAAACATCCAAGTCTCTTTCCCACCATCGAAATTATTTACTTCATTTCCTAGGTTCTGCAAATTAGAGATCAATTTAGCTTCTCAAGCAACCTCTTCTACAAAGCAAACACCCCCATGGAGGCTAGCAGACTTTCTCCTCTTAACGTGAATTAACTCCATCTGTTTGCTTTCCTCTTGCTGTGGTCAGCTGTGCTGAAAGAATTGGTGTTTTAGCCAGCATTAGAAAGGAAGAAAACTATTTTAGAGTATTGGATCTTTAGGGGAAGAGGAATCCAGTTGAGTCATCACAGGGGGAGCCCACAGACATAGGCAGTATAATCCCTCAGGGCTTCTGAGGGAAGGGAGGAGGGACAAAACTATCAAGATACTTCTTCCTATTCCAAATTCTGCAGTCATAAGTACTTCAGTAGACAATTTAGACTCAGCAACAGAGTCTTCCCAAATCTCAGACCTTGATTGAGAAAATCAGATAGGGAATTCTAGTTCCAATGCTAAGTATGTGAACAGCTCTCTCCCCAGGCAGATATCAATTCCATCTACATAAACGGCTCTCATTAGGTGACATTTGAAAGGCTTTGGCACAAATGTATGGCTGTAAGAGATCTTGAAAATTTCAAAATAATCAAGCTGTAAGTAGCAATTATTGACAACATACAAAAATCACTGCATTTTTGTTGTTGTTAACTTGAACACAACCTCCAAATTACATGCTAAATGGAAAGTTATTCTATGAGAATTCCAAATATTAGAGTTTATCAGATTCTTAAAAATAATATTTTCAGCTTGAAGAGAGCCTGGAATTATTGGAATAAAAATGAAAGAGTGGAGATAACCACATTTTCCAAAATTTCACTTTCAAGCAAACTTTATGAAGCATTTTATTTTGTATAGAAACTTTGAAATAGCCTAAAGGCTTTCTTTGACCAGCTGTATATTCTATCTGTTAAATGTCCTCGGAGTGAAAAGATTCCCTCAGCAGAGGCACCTGCAGGATGTGCAACGATTCATTTTTACTCCGCGTGTTGGTTCTGTGGAAGCATCCACTCTACTGGCTCATCATTTACATTCACAATGGACATCTGGAGCCAGCAAAAGGGAACATTAGACTTGTTTGTGTTGTCAAATTAAAAAGGGAAAAGAGAATGGCTGAAAGTTCCGAGAGTCTCTGTAACATTTAATTATGCTTTTGACTGCAGTCCAATCAAAAATATGCTTTTGCAGGAAAATGGGCACTAAGAAAAAACCTGCTTTGCTATTCAGATTGTTGCCAGGTCAACCTCTCAATTCCTAAGCTTACAGAGAAGCGGCCATGACATGATTATAGGGTCTTTCCTCTGAGGAAGCGCTGAAGAGTTTCACCACAATGCTCAACAAAATTGTATTTCCTCTGCATTCCCATTGGGTATTATTATCCCTCTCTCCTGATTGAGGAACTAACAAACTGGTAAGCCAACTAAGTTTAAGAAGTTAACTAGATCTGCAAGTTTGTGCTGTCAATAAGCCTAACATCTAATGGAATAAATTCAAATCCAATACATATGACTGGATACAAATTTCATGATGGAATGTTACACAGCTCAAAGAGTAATGTTTCAATACTATTCTTCTGGGAAGTTTGTTTTATTTTAGAAAATTTTAATGTGAGAATTTTAGTAATTTTCAAAAAATCACTTCTCTGGGGGCTCCTGGGTGGCCCAGTGGGTTAAAGTCTCTGCCTTAGCTCAGGTCATGATCTCAGGGTCCTGGGATCGAGCCCCACATAGGGCTCTCTGCTCAGCAGGGAGCTTGCTTCCCCCTCTCTCTCTGCCTGTTTCTCTGCCTACTTGTGATCTCTGTCAAATAAATAAAATCTTAAAAAAAAAAAAATCACTTGTCTGAAAGAAAAAGGATTTGCTGTACCAGAAAAAATAAATAAAAATGGGGCAGTACTAACAACTGGGTGCTTCCCAGTGACCTTTACACTGACTATTCCTAGTAAAACTGTTTCAGATATTAGGTTGTTTCTATCCTAACTCCAAATTAACTCAATCATCTGTCAGCTGAGAGGCTGATAAGAAAGACTTCAATAGACAGATGATGGTATTAGTAAAAAAAAAAGGGGGGGGGTATTTTTTCCTAGCTTTTCCAGTGATTGCATAAACATTTAATGAGCCTTGACTCTATTTATTGCACTGTACAAAATAACATGAGAATTAAAAATGGAGCTTACAACCCAGCTTGAAAGAAAGAACAATAAATAGAAATAACAGAATGATTTCTGAACACTCATACTTCATAGAGAAGTTTCGTACAAGTGAATTTTAATTAGTGATGTTCGTACCTCAACTACCCCCGTGCATGCACACACATACACATGCAAATCAGAGATGGACCCAATAGGGAAGGGAGGACTCTGTTCCTCTGGCGGGGGGAAAATCCATTTCATCACTAGAAGTCCAATGCGCTATCCATTGCGCCACAGAGCCACCTGGAAAATCCATTTCAGTAATAAAATAAACCTCTTGAAACTCAGGGGTTTTGTTGGTTTTGTTTTTGTTTTTTTAAAGATTCTATTTATTCGTTTGACAGAGATCACAAGGGGCAGAGAGGCAGGCAGAGAGAGAGGGAAGCAGGCTCCCTGATGAGCAGAGAGCCCGATGCAGGGTTTGATCCTAGGACTCTGAGATCATGACCTGAGCCAAAGGCAGAGGTTTTAACCCATTGATCCACTCAGGCACCCCGAAACTCAGGTTTTTAAAGAAATTGAAATATATTAATAATGAAGAGGTTATTAACATAAGCATGGAGTTATTAATACAACCTCATGGTTACTTAGTCTCAAAAGTAATAGTGCTTTTAAATAAACTTTTAATTGTCCTGAGTGACTTTAATTATTAATTTACATATAATTCTAAATTCTTTTAATATTATACTAGACCTCATTTTTTAAGGGTTTGGGATTAGATTTTGCTTTTCACATCTCTAAAACCATTATACTTCATATCACCTGGCAATATCTTTGTAAGGCACCATGCATTTTTATTTTTAACAAATGACATAGACTTGGCACAATGCTCAGGCTTGAAAATCTGTTCATTGCTTATTTGTATTTTTTGACATACTTACTAACAGCTAGTCCTCACATTTTTTTCTTAATTCAGAAAAGTATTTACAGCCTATTCTTAAAATTGTTTTTTACTTAACTTTTACTCCATGTACAATATGGAGATAATAAGATAGCAAAACATCTTTACCAAACTAGGATGTTGTTTGCAGTTATCCGGTTGATGCCTACATGTCACACATCATGTAAGGGGTGTAACAAGTATGTAGCAGCGTCCCCTGGATTTTGTGACTCCAGTGTTCAGCACAGCTGCTGATCAGACCACCCCAACCTGCATGCTTGTTGCCCAGGAAGTTCCAGCAAAGGTCCTAGCAGAAGAACAGGTTTGATAGATAAAATTTATCATAAAACATTATGGCCCCATTTCCTTATATAACCTCAAAATGGTTACACTGAAGTGTAGATTGCTTTTCTCCACCTTTTCCTATATATTAGGAACACAGACCTGCCTCTTTGATTTGGTCCTATTGAGCTGCTTTCTCATCAAGCCTTGAAGTGAAGTGATCACTACCATTCCCTTGCCCATTTAGGAGTCATGGGATAGGGCAGGGCTCAAAGTGTAACTTTTTCCTGCAAGGTCCTCTCCACGGAAGTAATTACTATAACATCCTTGTCCTCTTTCTTTGCTCCACTTCTCCCTTTCACTCCCTTCTTACAAGTTTAGAGCCTTCCTACCTGCATTATTTTCTCTGAAAAATCTACATTTTGGCTGGGCATTTTACCAGGAATTTCCCAGCTCTTGGCTATCTCGTGCCTCAGCTCAAACTTTCTACTTTAACATCCTGTGAGCAATGAGAATCTTGTACTCTCTTGAGCTAACCTGGTTACAATACTCAGCGCCAAGACTTTGTGTGTTCCAGATAATTCACTGATGCAAATGCCTTGGTGAGGAGTATAGATTTTATTAAATATGTTACAGAGACAGAGAAGGGCTAGATATGGGCTACACCATTGTGTGTCTGGACGGCCTCCTCTCTTATTATTTCTTCACCACCCTGGTTTTAGCTTCACTTTCTCCTCCCTCAACCATTCTGATCCCTCCACAAGAACATCAAAACCCTCTTTCCTTAATTACACAGAGTCATTTTCTTCTTCCTCCTCAGGCAAGCTGGATCTAGTAGACATCAGCTCCTTCCTGGCAATCATCTCTCAATAAAATCAAGTAGGAGCCTCTCTAGGTACATTAATTTTACTCTTTATTACTGTAAGTAACTATGTTATCATGTTTCCCCTTCAGGAAAAGTACTGTGAGTAAAATACTAGAAGAGTTCATCTTACAGATGCTGAAATTGGGATGCAGAGATCGTAAGCTGCTTCCCCAACTTCACAAAGTAGAAAAATGGTTAAATTTATGTGTCTTAGAGGGGTATTCTATCATAAAACAGTGAATCCCAAGCCAGTGTGCCTTATCCATAGCCTTCCTCCCTAGTTTTCTCAAGTGTATCTTGACAGGCTGGTGCCAGAAGTAGAAATGGGCGCAAGCAGGTAAGCTGGTCCAGGAACACTGATGGCTTAGTACCAACCTACCAGAATCAGTATTGCAAGGAGGAATGTCATTGCTTTCTAGCCAGTAGCTGCTATCATCAACAACTGTATTGGCCACCATTTCAAAAGATTAATTGCAAACTGCTTGTGTTCCAGATTTCCACCAATTAGCTTAGACTGACACAGGTTTATAGCATATTGAAACAAGAAAGGGCAGCCATCCTCTCCTATGGAGGAACAAGGGATTTGCTTCTGAAGCTGCTATTAGCATTAATGGGGTTGTGAATTTACCTTGTCTCATTTTCAGTGGGAGGAGAGACCTAGCCGGATGATGAATGTAGATAAGATTATTCTATTCAAAGCATTGCTTGCAATTTCTATTAGTAGCCATGGTTTATCTCCTTGTATGTCTTTATGAACCAAATTTTGCTCCAAAGTCATAATGTTTTAGATTATCAGCCATATCAGGTAATGTCACCAATGATAAGTGCCTGCTGTTAAAATAAATGCTGTGTTCCGTTCTGCATCTCAACCTGTTTTTAATGCAGACTCCTAGGGGCTTGTGCAACAGTGGGAATCCATTTATCGGTACAAAACAGCCTCTTGTTTACACATGATCACTTGGTAATCATGCAGCCTGTGTACAAGAAGTCAAGAAAAATAATAAGCGTGGCTCAATCTGCAAGGCTGGAACAAGGGGGCTGTCTTTTGACAATCAAGCACTATTTATAAGGATTAATGTGGCTTTTGATAAACTGCCAAACAACCACAGAGGCCAGATTTAGAACAAGCCCCACTAAAGACCTTTTGGCCTCTTCATTTTCATGAAGCCTCTTCTCAGAGCATGCTGAGTTATTCCTTAATAATTAGAAATCAAATATATTAAAAGAAAGCATAGCTAAGTGCTCTCCCTGAAAACCCAAATAATCTCACTTATCTTCTTTTTCATAGCAAAGAAAGCATATTCTACAGTCATAAAAGGTAAAGATATTGTCTCCTTTTTGCCGTAAAACCCAGTGTCTCCAACGCATATACACACTTTCCCTGCATTAGAATTTATGCTTCTGGTATGAGTCTAGTTCCACAGGGGAGGCAATTGCCTATGTGACATGACTTCAGAAATCATACAAAGCCCTGCAACTCCAAAACTTGCTGTTCCCCTTTTCACCTGGCTGAAATGGGATTAAAGTAATATTTTCAACGTTTTAAGTATTGGGAGATAGTCCTTCATGTATTTCTCATGCTTCTATACATCTTGCTCAGTGTGCCAGGAATAAAAGGCCATGACTGGTCTTTACACAGTGCCCTTTATCAGGGTAATGTTTGCAATGAACAAACTTAGGGGATGAAGTAACATTTGTCCCAGACGAAAGACACACTTGCTTACTGCTTACTATAAAAGTAGTGAATTCTCCCAAGTTACTATTTCCCAGGTGTGATGCACACCCACCATATGTGAGGCACCTATCTGCCCCATACTGCATGAGACTTGGGGCAAGGGAAATTGATGTAGACATATGATGCTCATGCTGCCTGCAGCACCAAAGGAATAAAACCCTTGTCTCTGACAAAGGACCCTCATGTCTTCTGCCAGCATGCATCAAACAGTAACATGGTGACACATTAGCTCAGAAGTAGGATAAAATCCAACTTCAAGGCTGGAACGAAGGTGTATTATCTGCATATGATACAGATTGCTGGTAAAATAAGGGAGGAAGAATCTATCCATTAGCATATTAGCACATACTTCTTTATTGGATTCCTCCCTCCCTTCCTCCTTTTCCTTCCTGCCTTCCTTTCTTTTTTCTCCTCTACTTTCAGGTCATGCAGTTTAAGTGGATCCGACCTTTTTTCTTCTCCGCTCCAGAACGGGACACATAGTCGCTTGTCTGAGTGTTCAGAGGATTCCATGCTCCTGTTTACACAGTTGGTTCAGGAAGGGGGTGCAGGCCAATTAAATGGGACTCAATTTATTGAGCACCAATTATAAAATAGGAACTATTCTGGCAGCTGCAAATATATTTGGAAGCAAACAGAAAAACTATTTCTTTGAAAGAGTTTTTACACAAGTGGAATTTTCCTATAATTATTGGGAAAGAAGTCTTTGAGCTATGATTGCTAAAATGGTAGAACATAAAATGAAAGTTGTAGTGGCTGGGGCACTTGGGTGGCTCAGTTGGTTAAGCTGCTGCCTTCCGCTCAAGTCATGATCTCAGGGCCCTGGGATGGAGTCCTGCATTGGGGTTCCCTGCTCAGTGGGGAGCCTGCTTCTTCCTCGTCCTCTGCCCTTCCCCCTCACACTCATGTTCTCTCTCTCATGCACTCTGCTCTCTCTCAAATAAATAAATAAATAAATAAATAAATAAATATCTTTTAAAAACTACATTAAAAAAAATAAATAAAGTTGCAGTAGCCATCCTTGTCTCCTCACTAGGAGATCCTATTTGATAATAAACTTACCCCAGAGGAGAGCAGATGAGGAAACCTATTTCTCATGATTTATGGAAATACTCTATGTAGCTATATCTGAGGCCAATCTACCCCTGGATATTTTAGTCACACGAGCAGATCAATTCCATTTTTAAGTCAAGGCATTCTCAGTTGTGTTTCTGCAACTTAAAATCAAGAGCCCTGATAATATTGGAATTAAGCAAATTTGGGTAATATTGCATATTACATTGGGGATTTCTAATGCACATTAGTATATTAAAGCATGAGAAGTCCTGCTATAATAAAAGAAAATCTTTAATTTTAACTTGGGATGTCTCATACTATTTTCCATAGACTTTCTCCCACTTTTCTTTCTTTCTTTTTTTTTTTTTTTTTAGTGACATCTATCAGTTTATTTTAAAACCAATGTTCTGTGAATCTTACTTGGAGAATATTAGAATATTTTTCCTTCCAAATGCATTATAAACTCATAAATCAGTAAATCAAACAAAATAAACAGAAAATCTGTGCAAATATTAAAGCTCTCATCTATATAATCTTGTACTTATTCTAGTAGCATTTAATGAAAACCCACTATGTGTCAGACAGTGTGGAAGACATTAAAAACATTAACTCAGAAGGGAAATTAGAGGAGAGTATTACACAAAAGTCAAGGCCTTCCCATTGAACATCTTAAGTGTCTAAAAATATTGGTATGTTTCATTTCAGTAAGGAAATTTGATATCAAGATTTATCATATGAAGGCCATATTAAAACATTGAAAAGTCAATCTATTTTCTTGATTTTTGTTAGGAATTATAAAACAAATTTATCAGCATATATATATGGTCATGATCTCTCAGAAGACAACTAGAAATGGTTGAAATATCTAACCTATTTAGAACGTAAGGATAATGTAATTTTATAATAGGAAAACTAATAACAACAGATTTACAACACAATTTATAGTCCAAATGGTTCCTGTCTGGTCAGGAAATGAAACAAAAGTCAATAAACTGACGTGTTAAATATTTTTAAAAATGAATGGAAACTGCTTTGCAATGTTATAAGATAGAAAAAACACATAAAGGAAAATATTTATATAGCACAATGTAATCTTGAAACTAGACTTACCAGGAAATGAATTATGTGAGTCAATTAGATTCAACACTTTTGGGGGGGGCTACCATTTGTCTGGTCTTATGGTAGGCACTTGGGGGATAGTTTTTTTTTTCTTTTCTGTTTTTAAAGATTTATTTACTTATTTTAGAGAGAGAGCACATGTGAGAAGGAGCAGAGGGAGAGAGACTCTCAAGCAGACTCACCACTGAGCATGGTCCTCCATGTGGGGCTCTATCCAACAACCCCAGGATACTGACCAAGAGTCAGACACTCAAATGACTAAGCCACCCAGGTCCTGGGGGATATTTTAAAACACACACACACACACATACAGCATTCTGCAGCTATCTTATTTAGTTTGAGTAATCAATTTAAAAGGCAGATAGTATTCTTTTTACTTGCCCTCTAAGTGCCCACAGAAAATCAGAGAACAGAAATACATCTATACAATTACAAGCTCTAAGTACAAGAGGTTGAGGAAGGAAGAAATTAATGAGGTCAGAAAACTACAGAGAGAATCTCAAGAGAAGAAATTAATATAAGCAGAACCATGAGGAGTTTTATTTTGATTTGCTGTTGGTTTTAGTTTGTCTATTTGTTTTTAAGTGACAAAGTGTGCATAGTGTTGCTTTGAATGGGGCAGAGGGAAAGCATTTACAAGTAGCTAAAATTAAGTTTGAATACAAAGTATGGGATCAATAACAGATAATAAAAAGAAAAGAGAAATATCTTGTGCATTTATTTCAACAAATATTTCTTAAGTAACTATCATGGGGAAAAACATTGTGGTAAGCCTTTGAAAATACATAAAGATTAATAATTTCCCAATTTGTCACCAAGAAGTATCAATAAATCATATACAGAAGAAAGCACACTGAAGGAAGCATGCAGCAAAGGTCATACAATTGAAATAATTACATGCTATTGCAGGTTCAAAATGGGGTAGATTCCTTCTGGTTGAAAGGTAGGAAAAAACTACATACTTTGAGTCTTAAGAAATAAAAGAGTTTGACAGGTGGAAAAGCACATGAGGAAGGATAGTTGGAACTAGATAATCCATTGCATAGAGGGAACATAGAAGTCTATCTCAAAGACATAATGTTTCTGAAATCATTTTGAATTAGTCAAGCACAACATAATTTGTAAAGAATTACACAGTGGCCTCGGTCAATTCAGTTAATGTGGCTGAGCCTTGGTTCTCCAAATGCAAAATGGGAATAGTCATGAGTCCTCTGATTTTTTCAAATGACATTTTTTAGAGGCTTAATAAGAAAATGTACCAGGAAATCTTTCCCTTTGTCACAACATGGACCTTGAGGACATTATGCTAAGTGAAATAAGCCAAAGAAAGACAAAAATACCATATGATCTCACTTATATGTAGAATCTAAAAAAACAAGTAAACAAATTAAATGCACAGATACAGAGAACAGATCATTGGTAACCAGAAGTAGGTGGTAGGAGGGGTTAAAATGAGTGAAGGTGGTCAAAAGGCGCAAACTTTCAGTTATAAAATTATTCCTTAGAGTATAATGTAGAGCATTGTGACTATGGTTAATAATACTGTATTGTAGGGGTGGCCTGGTTGGCTCAGTGGGTTAAGCCTCTGACTTCTGCTCAGGTCATGATCTCAGGGTCTTGGGATCAAACCCCTCATCAGGCTCTCTGCTTAGCAGAGGACTGCTTCCCCCTCTTTCTCTGCCTGCTGCTCTGCCTACTTGTGGTCTCTCTCTCTGTCAAATAAATAAATAAAATCTTTAAAAAAAAATAATACTGTACTGGGCACCTGGGTGGCTCAGTGGGTTAAAAACTTCTGCCTTCAGCTCAGGTCATGATCCCAGAGCCCTGGGATCGAGGCCCGCATCAGTCTCTCTGCTCAGTAGGGAGCCTGCTTTCCTTCCTCTCTCTCTGCCTACCTCTCTGCCCACTTGTGATCTCTATCTGTCAAATAAATAAATAAAATCTTAAAAAAAAATACTGTACTGTATACAGAAAAGTTGCTAAGAGAGTAGGTCTTAAAAGTTCTCTTCATGGGGCTGGGGGTGTCCAAGGTGGTGGCATAGGAAGATCCTGAATTTAACTTCCTCCCACAGATACATCAAATCTACAACTGCACATGGATCACCATTTCCCTCTGAAAAATATATGAAAACTAGATGAATTGCTTTTCACAACAACGAATAGAAGGACCTCATTGAGACAGGTTGAAGAGGCAGAGACATGATCTTGTTAAAAAAAAATATGTGATGCAATGACACACAATAAAAAGGGATCTCAGCATACAGACACTTCTGGAGTAGTGAGGAGTTGGTAACTCATACTGAGCACCCTGAACCCTAAGATTAGCACTGGAAAGTGAGCCATCATTATATCTATCTTGGAAAAACAATGGGGCTGATGTCCAAGGGTCCCAAAGTGCTATAGGAAACTGAAATTCCCCTCCTGGAGGGTTCCCATGAGGTCTCACTTGCCCAAAGACCAAGTGTAAAAAAAAAAAAATGTATCTAGGTTATATGTGAGGGAGATTTATTTGCTAATTTGGGGCATTGGCTGAAGGCATGGGGAACAGTTGAAATTGTCCCCAAAATGGAGGTGCTGGCAGACACCATTGTTGCTCTCTCCACTTAGCCTCCTATCACAGAGAGATGAACTTGGTTACTGCTACCTTGATGGGATCAGCAATGGGGAAGAATGGTCATAGCATTTGCTGAGACCAGATAGCGCAGGTTGTTGCAACACTCCCTTGTCCCCTGACTGGGTCTGGTGAGCACAAGTGGTCATAGCATTTTCTTACTCCAAGCTTAAAGATGGCACTAGTGCACAGATAAAGCTCTTTGCTGCTGCATTGGCGAAGCCTGAGCATTCACGTAGACTCGATATTTTCCAGCTATTTTTCAGAAGCCAGCAAGAATGTTTTACCCATTACATTTCCCAGTTCCTTGCTAAAGCCAGAGGACACATGCCATCCACACAGGTGATACCCCTTGATTTCCCTGCCTGGATAGCCAAGGGGACAGGTATTCCAGTGCTCCATGGGACTATAAAAATTAGAAAGACAACTCTTAGCAGGCTATCACCCCTAGGGCACTATATGGATGGTAATCTGAAACACAGCTACAGTCTTCCTGTGAAAAAGTTTATTTACTTGGCCTGGAGCTTCAGCTAAAGGACAGGCTTCCAGTTTCCCACACATCCAGATGCTAAAGAGACAAACCCAGAAAACAAGCAGGGAGACATTATTCTTGTCCACTACTCTGACCTCACTACAGCTCACCAGGACTTCTCAGAAAGGAGCTTATACACTCAATCTGGAGCCCCCAGTTTTGAAATTGTCGTCTCCAGATCTTCTGGTATGGAGACCAACAGGAATTATACCTGCAACCCCACAGGAATACATATATTTGCACACTTTAAAAGACACTGCCTTAGGGTCTGGCTTCCAATCAGCTTGAAACTTGAAACTAGGTGTTATATGAGATTCCTCCCCTAGGATCACTGACAATTCTTGGGATACACTTAACAATGAAGGCATATCAAGAATACATTAGGCAGCTTGGACAATCACAAAGGTTTCAGAAGCAACCGAGAGCTAGGGCAAGGTTGAATGAGAAGGATCATCACTTACACGAGGCCATTTATTCAAGACTAAGAGAGGTAGCTGTTTTGCCTAATACATAGAAATATACACAGACAACCAAGCCAAACGAGGAGAAAGAGAAATACATGCCAAGTAAAAGTATAAGACAAAATCTCAGAAAAAGGCCATCATTATACAGAGGGATAAGTAATCTACCTGATAAGGAATTCAAAGAGTCACAAAGATGCTCATCAAACTCAGGAACAGTGAAAACTTCAATAAAAAGACAGAAAACATTTAAAAAGGTGCCAAACAGAAGTCACAGAGCTGAAGAACATAATAACTGAACTGGAAAACTGGAAAATATATTAGAGAGGTTTCACAGCACACTGGATAAAGTAGAAGTATGAATCAGCAAGCTGGGGAAAAAAGCAATGGAATTCATTCAAAGCAGCAAAAAGAGAAAAAAAGTATTTTTAAAAATGAAGATAATTTTTTTTTAAAAATAATTTAGAAGACCTCTACATCAATGTCAACTGAAATAATATTCACATTATGGAGTCCCAGAAGGGGAAAAAAAAGAAGAAGAAAGGGACAGAAAACGTTTTTGAAGAAATAAATGCTTAAAGCTTCCCTAACCTAGGGAAGGAAACAGACATCCAGGTTCAAGAAGCCCATAGAGTTCTAAATAAAATGAATCCAAAGAAATGAAACACACAAAGAGACAATATAATTAAAATACCAAAAGGTGAAAATAAAGAGTGAATCTTAAAAGCAAAAAGAGAAAAACAGATTGTTATGTACAAGGGAAATTCCATAAGGCTATCAGCAGATTTCTCAACAGAAACTTTGCAAGCCAGAAGTAACTAGTATGACATAGTCAAAGACTGAAAGGGAAAAAAAAAATTAAAAACCCCTTCTAACCAAGAATACTCTACTCAGCAAAATTATCATCCAGATTTGATGGAGATAAATTTACCAGACGAGCAAAAGCCAAAGGAGTTGAATAGTACTAAACCAGTCTTACAAGAAATATTAAAGATTTATTTAAAATTCAAATAAAAGACATTAATTAATAACAAAAAAACAAATGAAAGTAAACATCTTACCAAAAAGGTAAATATATAGCAAAGGCAGTGGATTAATCACTTACAAAGTAACTAAGCAAGGGATACCTGGGTGGCTTAGTTGGTTAAGTGTCCAACTCTTGATTTCAGGTCAGATCATGATCTCAGGGTTTTGAGATAGAATAGCCCTACATTGATGGCCCTACATTGGGCTCCATACTCAGTGGGGAGTCTTCCTGAGATTCTCTCCTTCTCCCTCTCTCTCTGCCCCCATCTCTGCTCTTTCTCTCTCTCTCAAATAAATAAATAAATCCTTTTAAAAAAGCAACTAAGAAGGTTAAGAAGACAAAAGTAGGAAAATTAACTAGGACTATAATAATTAGTGAAGAAATACATAAAATAAAGAGATGTAAAAAGAAATATCAAAAACATGAATCATGGGTGCTATAAAATGTAGTTTTGAATGTGTTCAAATTTAAGTTATTACAACTTAAAACAAACACACACACACACACACACACAATACATGTAAATCTCATGATAACCACAAAGCAAAAGTTTACATACAAATAGATACACGAAAGAAAAATATAAAGGAATATAACCATAACACTAAAGAAAGCCATCAAACCACAAGGGAAGAGTAAAAGATAAGAAAGAAATAGGGCATGGCATGATATATTCAAAGTACCGAATGGGAAAAATCTGCAGCCAAGAATATTCTCAAGCAAAGGTTATCATTCACAATAGAGGAGAGATAAAGAGATTCCCAGATAAAAACTAAAGGAGTTCATGACCATGAAATCAGCCCTGCAAGAAATATTAAAGGGGACTCTTTGAGTGCAAAGGAGAGACCAAACACGACAAAGACAAGAAAGGATCAGAGAAAATCTCTAGAAACAATGCCAAAACAAGTAATAAAATGGCAATAAATACATATGAATAAATAGTTACTTTGAACATAAATAGACGAAATGTTCCGATCAAAAGACACAGGGTATCAGAATGGATTAAAAAAAATCTATATGCTGTCTACAAAAGACTCATTTTAGACCTAAAGCCACCTTCAGATTGAAAGTGAGGGGATGAAGAAACATTTATCATGCAAATGGATGTCAAAAGAAAGCCAGAGTAGCAATATTTACAATGGACAAATGAGACTTTAAAACAGACTGTAAAAAGAAACAAAGAAGGACATTATGTAATCAAAAAGGGGACAAACCAACAAGAAAATATAACAATTATAAATATTTATGTATCCAACATAGTAGCATCCAAATATATAAAACAATTATTAACAAATATAAAGGAACTAATAAAGGAACTATTTATGGTAATAACACAAAATAATAGTAGGAGACTTTAACAATCCACTTATATCAATGGACAGATCATCCAAACCATTAATAAACAAGAAAACAAAGGCTTTAAGTGATACACTGTACCAGATGGACTTAACGGATATATTCAAAACATTCCATCCTAAAACAGCAGAATGCACATTCCTCTCAAATGTACATAGAACATTCTTCATAAAAGATCACATACTGGGTCACAAAATCAGGTCTTAAAAAATACAAAAAGGTTGAAATCATACCATGGACCTTTTCTGACCACAATGCAATGAATCTAGAAGTCAACCACCAGAAAAATTTGTAAAGACCACAAATACATGAAGTTAAACAATATGTTACTTCCCAATGATCAACTAGTAAATCAAAGAAGAAATTTTAAAAAATACATAGAAACAATTAAAAATGAAAACACAAAAGCCCAAAATCTTTGGGATTCAGCAAAAGTGGCCCTGAGAGGGAAATATATAATAATACAGGCCTACCTTATAAAGCAAGAAAAATCTCAAATATACAACCTAACCTTATACCTAAAGAAGCAAGAAAAAAAAATACAGGAAGTCTATAGCCAGTAGAAGGAAGGTAATAATAAATTAGAGCAAAAATAAATGATATACAAACTGAAAAATCAATAGAACAGATCAATGAATCTAGGAGCTGATTCTTTGAAAAAATTAATAAAATTGATAAACCTCTAGCCAGACTTAACAAAAAGAAAAGAGAAAGGACCCAAATAAAATCACAAATGAGAGAGCAGAAATACTACAGAAATATGAACAATTATGAGAACAATTTTGAAAAACCAAATGGCAACAAATCAGACAACTAGGAAGAAATGGATAAATTCCGACAAACATACAAACTAACAAACATATCAACTGAAAAAGGAAGAAATAGAAAATTTGAACACACTTATAACATGCAAAGAAATTGAGTCAGTAATCAAAAAACTCCCAATAAACAAAAGTCCAGGGACTGGTTGTCTTCACAGGGTAGAAGTAACAAATTCTACCCGTAGTTACTATTTATTCTTCGCAAACTATTCCAAAAAATGGAAAAGGAAGAAAAACTTCCAAATTCATTCTATGAGGCCAGAATTATCAAAACTAGTTAAAGTCTCCACTAAAAAAGAATCATAGCCCAATATCCCTGATGAACAAAGATCCAAAATTTCTCAATAAAACTGAATTCAACAATACATTGAAAAATCATTCACCAGGATCAAGTGAAATTTAGTCCAGGATGCAAGTATGTTTCAATATTCAAAAATCAATCAACATGATATGTCATATTAATAAAAGAAAGGAAAAGAACTGTATGATCATTTCAATAGATGCAACAAAAACATTTGACAAAGTACAACATCTATTCATGATAAAAATCCTCAACAAAGTAGGTTTAGAGGGAACATAAGGCAACATAATAAAGGCCATACATGAGAAACCCACCATTAATATCATCCTCAAAGGGGAAGAAACTAAGAGCTTTTGCTCTACAGTCAGGATAAAAGACAGGTATATCTACTCTCACCACTGTTATTTAACTTAGTACTGGAAATCCTAGTCACAGCAATCAGACAACAAAAAGAAATAAAAGACATCCAAATTGGTAAGGAGGAAGTCAAACTTTCACTATTTTCAGATAATGTGATACTCTATATAGAAAACCCAAAAGTCTCCACCAAAAACCCGTCAGAATTGATAAATGAATTCAGAAGTCACAGGATACAAAATCAATGTACAGAAATCTGTTCCATTTCTACACACCAAAAATGAAGCAGCAGAAAGAAAAATTAAGGAATTAATCCCATTTACAATTGCACCAAAAACAATCACATACCAAGGAATAAACCTAACTGAAGAGGTAAAAGACCTATACTCTGATATCTATAAAACACTGATCAAAGAAATTGAAGATGACACAAAGAAATGGAAAGACAATCCACGCTCAATGATGGGAAGAACAACTATTGTTAAAATATCCACAATATCTAAAGCAATCTACACATTCAATGCAATCCCTATCAAAATGCCAATAGCATTTATCACAGAACTCGAACAAACAATCCTAAAGTTTGTATGGAACCACAAAAGACCACCAATAGCCAAAGCAACCTCAAAGGAAAAAAGAAAAGCAAATCTGGAGGCATCACAATTCCAGACTTCAAGTTAGATTACAAAACTGTGGTAAGCAAAAGAGCATGGTACTGGCACAAAGATAAACACATAGATCAATATAGAACAGAACAGAAAACCCAGAAGTAAACTTACAACTGTATGGCCAATTAATCTGTAATGAAGTAGGAAAGAATATAGAAATGAGAAAGACAATCTCTTCAACAAATGATGTTGGGAAAACTTGATGGCCACATGCAAAAGAATGAAACTGCATATAAATGTTTATAGCAGCTATGTCTACAATAGCCAAACTATGGAAAGAACCTAGATGTCCATCAACAGATGAATGGATCAAGAAGATGTGGTATATATACACAATGGAATACCATGCAGCCATCAAAAGAAATGAAATCTTGCCATTTGCGACAACATGGATGGAACTAGAGCATATCATGCTTAGCGAAATAAGTCAAGCGGAGAAAGACAACTATCATATGAGCTCCCTGATATGAGGAAGTGGTGATGCAACATGGGGGGTTAAGTGGGTAGGAGAAGAATCAATGAAACATGATGGGATTGGGAGGGAGACAAACCATAAGTGACTCTTAATCTCACAAAACAAACTGAGGGTTGTTGGGGAAAGGGGGGCTGGGAGAGAGGAGTGGGGTTATGGACATTGGGGAGGGTATGTGCTATGGTGAGTG